>NW_027524166.1:0-277638 GCF_052094955.1 Ictidomys tridecemlineatus | reverse complement strand
CAGCAGGCCACTGAAGCTTTTGCAACTCAACAATGCTATGCCTTATATGCTATACATTCTTCTCACATCGCACTGAGAACCTTCTTACATTTTCTCTGAAACAATCTGGTAAGAATGGATTGTTAGCCCTGTAACAAACCTTAAGATTCCCTGTTTTTCTTTCTCACTTTGTTGTCCCCTAATTACTATGACCCTGGATTTATGCTTCTTTTGTTAGTTATTATCACATAAATATTTTTCTTAGTTTTTTTTCCCCTAGAATGTTAAGACAGAAAACACAACCAAAGAGTACCTAACTGATTGCAAGTTATATTAGAGAGGAGTACACAGGGAGACTCAATGGATAAATCTAACCCATTGAAAGGTAGAAGTCTGCCCTGGGAAGGAAGTGAGAGACCAGATGTCAATGTCTTCGGGTCTTCCATTTCCCTTGTAAGTAATACTTAAAGTTGGGAGGAATAAAAAAGCCTAGATTGTTCTAAAAGAAAGTAGCAAAATAAAGCTTGAAAGTGTCACTTATCATTTTGAATCCTGGAAGAAAACTGCCTAACAAATTTGTCACAATGCAGAGATCAAACTTGATGTGTTTGGGGAAACAGAAAAGTCCTGAGCTTGACCAGTCCTCCCCCTTTGCTGCATCTTGCCTAATTAGAGAGGGTCAGGTGTTTCTGAATGCTCATCAGATGAAGCTTAGAGGACAGCAGCCCTTGCGATCTGACAGGGTGAGCAGGGTTACAGACAGTGAGCCACAGAGGTAACCTGCCAGCCATGTCCAGGACCAATAAAGGAAAGGAAAGGATGTTTCTACCTGTCATTGCTCCTCATACACACCAAGATTATCAGTGCTTTTAAAAATTCAATACTTCAGTTTTGATTATGTGGCATATATTTAAGCAGACAGATGCTTTGGGGGGGGGGGTCTAGGGCTTACAATGTTTCCCAGTATTTAAAATGTGTCAATATTTTATTCTCAATATTAAATCTTTTTGATATAAATTTGCTATTACAACTTAATTTTTTTTTTCTGTAAGGTATTAATGTTTATAAAATTCCAGAATATATTACTTATTTCAGTTTTTATTATATATGCTTTTTAACTTATAAAAAGGTGACCCTCTCATAAACCCATCAAAGTTGAAAATATCATTGATCAAAAATGCTTTTAATACACCTAACCTACCAACACCATAGTTTAGCAACTAGGACACTGTGAACTACCAGGTGTTTTCTCAGGATGGTGGTTGAGAGCTTGAGCTCACTGCTGCTGCCCAGTGTTACAAAAGAATATCACCAGGTATAATACCAGCCCAGGAAAACATGAAAATTCAAAATTTGAAGTATTGAAAATAAAAAAAAATGTATGACTAGTAATTATCTTAAGTCTCACAGTATAAAAAACTATCTGTATTGTATTTTTGTGTGGTGTTAAATGAATTTTCTTGATTCTTTTTGGTAGACTCTCAATGCAATCATGTTACTTAAAATATACTGAGCTATCTAGAAACATGTGGCAGAATGAAACCTCCCAAGTTCAATGAGGGACAAGTATACTTTTCTGAGTTACTCAACACAAGACAGTTTTAAAACGTGTAGAAGTTATGGATGAATAAAGTATGTACTGGAAGGTATAATAATTTTTGTAAAGTGCAGCCAAGAATGCCTCTTTCTATAATAGCTATTGAATTTACAAACACAATTAAGGAGAGCTACTAGGCTCATGCATCAATTGGAGCTGAAGTCTTTACTGAAAACTCCCATTAGTGTCAAAAACAAGAAATAAGAGCAAGTTTTACTAACATCGCTAGATTTTTCTAATGTAAGGGGGGATAGCAATGAGATTTCTGTTGAATGTAACCACATGGTAGTTTTAACAAATTACTATAGACACAGCATACCTGTACCATTAACTTATCTGGAGTGCACTTATTCATAAAACTATATCATGAGGGAAAAATAAACATGCCACACAAGTTAGGAAAAATTCTAAATATAATCAATTTTTTGTTCATTATTTTCCATTTTCATAAAAACCTGTACCCCTCATTTAAAGATGCTTTATTGATTGTTGGTTATATGATTGCTAAACCCAGACATCTTTCATGTGTTAATACTTGAATGTGTAGAATGGAGTGAAGCAAGCGAAAACAGAATGTGAAAAATAATTTTAATATATAAAGTTAGATGGGAAAATACATCTGAAATATAGAAAAGAATAAATCATGTGCTATATAATATGTAATGGAGGAACACTTTTTATTTTTATAAGTATTTATAACAGTTCATAGAGCTAGGTGATGCCAAATGACTTGCCTGCATTATATGACTTAAATTTATTTTAATAAATTTAAATTTTATTATGTTGTCTCAAAGGAGTTTTTGTTTTCTTATTAAATACAATAGTGCCTCAAGGATTCATCAGTGTCTCCTTAAAGTAACCTTGTTATTGATTTACTCAGCATTAATGAAAAACTATAAAATTTAGAAAAATGTACCTTCCTTTTTTCTTATTTTTGCAAAAAACAAACAACCCAGTCAATAAATGAGCTAAGGAGCTGAACAGATAATTCTCAGAAAAAAAATATGCATTCCATCCACAAGTATAAGGAAAAATACTCAACATCTCTAGTAATTAGAGGAATGCAAATCAAAACTACTCTAAGATTTCTTCTCATTCCAGTCAGAATGGCAGTTATCAAGAATACAAACAACACATATGTTGGCAAAGTTGTGGGGGAAAAGGCACACTCATACATTGCTGGTGGGACTGCAAATTGGTGCCACCAATCTGGAATGCAATAAGTAGATTCTTTAGAAATCTTGGAATGGAACCACCATTTGACCCAGATATCCCACTCCTCAGTCTATACCCAAATGACTTAAAATTAGCATATTATAGTAATGCACCCACATCGATGTTTATAGCAGCACAATTCACAGTAGCTAAGCTGTGGAAGCAACATAGATGCCCTTCAAAACATGAATGGATAAAGAAATTGTGGTATATATACATCATGGAATATTACTCACCATTAAAAGAGAATAAAATTATGTCATTTGCAGCTAAATGCATGAAGTTGGAGGATATCATGCTATGTGAAGTAAGCCAATCCCCCAAAACAAAGGCCAAATGTTCTCTCTGATAAGTGGATGCTGATCCATATTGGCGGAGCATAGGGAAAATGGAGGAACTCTGATGGGGCAAAGGTGGTGGAGGGTTGGGGAGGGGAAGTAGGAGCAGGAAAGATGGTGGAATGAGGTTGACATCATAGCCCTAGATACACCTATGACTGCACATATGCTGCAATGCTACATCTTGTACACCAGAGAAATGAAAAGTTGTGCTGCAATTATGTACAATGAATCAAAATGCATTCTGCTGTCACATATTCCTAATTAAAATTAATGAATTAATCAATAAAAAATGTTTTTTGAAAACATTTGTCCTTCAAGGAAAGTGTTGTTTATCATTAATTCTTCAATTTTATAATACATACCTTAATGAGCTATGCACCTGATGGATACGTTTTATGTCTTTTTTGACTTATACCAAAAACAATAGGGAATTTGAAGACTCTAAATTAAGACAGGTCTCAATATTTTTGCTGATGGAGATGAAACAGTATTATAAGGTGTGTGAAGCCCCTTAAAACAAGGCCTTAATTTTTTTTCTCTGACCTAGCAGATATAAGCCTTTAAGCAGATTTGATATATCTGCTCCAGATTATCTCATTTATGGGTCACAAATTTGCAAACCGTGGTTATGATGAACACACACTTAAATGCTTTTACACAAGATGTGCATGCTCTATTTGCTCCTTTTGATTTCCCAACATACTTATGTGCTCTATATACAATACATTGAATATGTGCTCTGGACCTATGCCTGGAGTCGTAGAACTGAGAGTCTACCATCAGCTCTCTGCCTGACTTCTTGGTTCCATCTTTTACTCAAATAATTTCTATATAAGCCTCCGTGACAGTTGGTCTTTTATCTCACTCTTATTCACTTTCTCTCACTCTCTAACTCACATACACACACACACACACACACACACACACACACACACACACACACACACATGCCTGTCTTAGAAACTGCACTAAATAAAAAGTAGCTACCATGCAATGGATATAGAAAATTTTCTTAAAGATTCCTGATTTAAATAAGTTTTCTTCCTGGACATATTTCTCCTCTCTTCTTGAATATGACAGATTGTGCAAGAATCAACCATATGGGAATGACAACATGCTCCCATTTTTAACCCATCAGGCAGGAGGTTCTGGGTTCAATTCCACTACCATAAAAAATAAAATAAAAATAAATAAAAATAAAAAATAAAACAAGACCCCAAAATTTTGTTAATTGGTTGTTAAATATCAATTAACAAAAATAAAAACAAATATTCAGCAATAAATATATATATACTGAAACATCACAAAGTGCCCCATAAATATCTACAGATTTTATATTATATATATATATATTTATATATATATATATAAATTAAAATAAATTAATTTAAGAAATGTCTTAAATATCCTTAGAAATTTATTGCATACAAAAATAAACATGAAGTTTTCCTTGTGGACAATAGTTAGGTGCCACTTTTCCTTTGTTTCCCACTGCACCCCAATCCAGGGTCAGGCAAGTAGCTTTAAGGTACAAAACTCCAAAACTCATTTCAATGCTGGAAAAAGGGGCAATTTTTGCATCTGGAAGTAAGATTACATCAAATCAGTATTTTCTGAGTCCAATAAATTCATGAAAAAGAAATTGAATAAGACAAAATCGCAAATCTTAAAACAAGATTCAAAAGACTCCTTCTTGGTATAGAAGGGTGTACAGAATCTGTCAAACATATTGTTCCTTCTGAAGGCCAAGAAGGGATCACTCTTATGATAATGATTTTCAGTTGTGCACATTATAAACCATTAAATAATTTTACAATCATTATTTAACATCAATCTATGTATTCTATTTTTCACACAAAAAGATATTGAAGGTAGCTATTATATTTATAATAAAAAATTCTTAATAATTATTCTGAAATTCTGTTCAGTGTGTCAATATTAACCCATAGGGATGTTGCAATCACTAGTTTAATAAAAACGAAGGAGAGAAATTGCTATACTTATCGAGCTTTTATTCCAAAAAAATACACTAGATTGTGTACAATTAATGTATCAATATTCAAATAATTCTTTAATTGTATTATAAAAATTGTTAATCAGCATTTTTATTGCAAAATTAATTTTCATACAACATAAGACCATAGAATGTTTACCATTAAATTTTAAATTTCACATGCGTTAACTTTGTGATGTTGCATACATCCAAACCAAATTTGTACTTAGTGGTATTCAAAGATTCACTCTTTTCATTATGTATATACTTAGCAGTGAACTTAGACTAATTTAGGGGTAACAAATAAAAAGCATTTTTTACTAGTTGAGAAAATATGCTTCAGTCATTAAAAAACACACATGTCTCCTCATATACATATTTTTTTCTCTTTCGTATATGACCATCTGTTTTTTTTAAGTAATAATGACCTGAGTTTCATATTTCCTGGCAGAAAAAAAATAATTACATTGGTACCTGCTTGGAAAACTCCATACATAGGACACTAAAACTATTATAAACCATGAATATACAAAGAGAAATAAATTGAAGACAATGTAGCTTACATTTTTATTGATTCCAAGACTTTTAGAGGAAGTGGAGTAGAAATGATAAGCTTTTATCTCAAGGTGATGAAAATATCATGTAACCATGTTGAATAGTAGTCATTGTAGTAGTAATTCCATTTTAGTAAGACTATTTTATTTTAGTATATTTCTGTTAACTTATTATCAGCATGGAAATATTTAAAAGATTTGATGTCTCTCAAATATTATTTCAGTTTAAAATGAATTATTTGCGATATTTTTCCCTTGAAAAGTATGATTTTTAAATTATTTATTAAAATACAATTAAATATATTTTTAAAGATTATCTTTGATTCTGGGCATTTTATTTTTCACAAGAACTAAATTATTTATGGAAATTTATGTATTGGTGAGTGGGTGTGGGTGGGTGTTATGAGTGATATATGCAAAGCTAATCTATAACCTTGAAGTTGATTTTAGTAAACTCATTTTTATTCTCAATTTGACATTTTCATCTCCAAACCATCTACCTTTATCTGAGTACCAGAGAAAAAATTTGTAATATTTTAGGCAATTCAATATGACAATCATTAGGCACCCCCCCAAAACTCAAGAAATAACACTACCTCAAAATTTCAAAATAATAACATTAGAAATTTTAAAATGCACATAAGAATGAGAAAAATGGTTCTATTTGTTTCTCTTAATATAAATTGCATGCATTTCTAATATTAGAGTATTTTAACTTTTAAAACATTCAGAATTTTTCAAAGCACATAGTTTTTTTTTTTATTTTTGCTGAATTTTGTATTACTGTTTGGAGGTCCCCTTCATATTTTGAATTGATGTGAAATTTAAAGTGATTTATATCTACCTGACAAAAGTTGTGAAGATTTCAGGTGAAAATATGGCCTCTTTTCGATTTTAGGGACACATCAATATACCTTACATAGTAGGTACTTATCAGAAGATTTAAAATAATAATAAAATGGAAAGATGTTCTAAGTATTATGAATTCAAGTAAAATATAAGTTTGAAACTATGGCTATTATATGTATACACATACATGAGTGACACATTTTAAAATAGATTACTGTCTATCAGATTCAAAGTAATTCAAATAAAAACCTGGATTATATTTAAATAAAGGAAATTCTTGAAGGCAAATGTAAGAATTATCATATTATTTGCTGAAAACACTCATAAAAATAACATATATTACAAAGTATGTAGTAGTACTAGTCAACTATCTTTATTATACAAATTGTTACAACTTTAATATAAGTATGAACTGTCATAAAAATGCACCAATGTGGGCTGGGGTTGTGGCTCAATGGGTAGAGCATTTGCATTGCATGTTTGAGGCACTGGGTTTAGTCTTCAGTACCGCATAAAAAATAATAAATAAAATAAAGGTATTAAAACAAATTCTTAGTTTAAAAATATATCAATTAACCAACTTACTTTCATAATTCAGTATCCATATTTCTTTTGTTTATTTAAGGGGTTTATTATGGAAAGATAACATTTCTGAAATCTGTTAATTCATTTTTCTTCTCTGGATTATTTAGTGGGTGATTTTCTGTCATCCGTTCAGCCAGAGACAACTAATTTCATAGGAGATAATGAAATTATTATTGCCATACTCTACCAGAAAATGTTAACTTCTTTAGCTCTTGTTTCCAAAATAGATTTTTAATTTGCAAGATGGCAATGGCCGTGAAGTCCAGAAATTTTTGTGAAATGTTTTTCTCCCCAAACCAATCACATACATATCAAGAAATAAATATGGACATTTTTAAATTATTTTTTTTAGTTGTCAATGGATCTTTATTTTATTTTATTTATATGCAGTGCTGAGAATCAAGCCCAGTGTCTCACTCATGCTAGGCAAGTGCTCTGTCTCTGAGCCACAACCTCAGCCCTGGAAATTCTGGTTGCTGTGAAGACTGGGTAGCTTTTACTACTAACAGAAATGGTGTGACTCAACTTTGTGTGCAACCAGAGACATGAAAAATTGTGCACTGTTTGTGTAATGTGAATTTAATTGCATACTGCTCTCATATATAACAAAGTAGAATAAATAAAATAAAATCCAAAAAGAAAAAAATCAAATCAAATCCACAAAAAAGAAAGAAAGAATTTTAAAAATGCTAAGGAGAACAATTGTGAACTCTGTATGAAAGATCACATTCAGTTGTTCAAAAGTCCTGAAGATTAATAAAAAAATGGGATTAAATGTTATTTTAGGACAAAAGTAAGCATACTATTTGAAAGTGTCATTTACTGGGCTGTTCTCTTCAAGCACCCTACCCTACCCTTATCCAGAGTACAAAGAAGACCATATCTAGTTAGGATGTACTCAAGTTTCAAAGGACTAAATAGAAATAATAATCTTGTAGAAATTAACATACTGATTGCAAGATTAATTGTTCAGCTTTATCTATTAAGATGATATAATAGTATATACAAAGATTGGCAAACCATCAAATTAACAAAATATTGTTTGGAAAATTTTATATATGATCTAAGTAGATTTACCATTAATGCACCATTATAATTGGTTAGGAAAATAAAGCCTTTTCCAAAAACTGCCTTAGATACATTTCCTATATGAATGAGAATGAGCAAGCACTAACTCATGTCTTAGTTAAATCACAGGTTAATTGTTAACCTTTAAGTCTGAAAATACTGGTGAAATTTTCAAAGAGAAAATCTTGTAATAATGGATAATGTAAATATTTAAGAATGACACAAAATAGAAGTTATTAAGTAAAATATTGATGAATTAGAGCATACTAAAATAAAAATTTTCTTCTCATCAAATATATTGTTAAGAGACAAATTTGAAAGCTATAATCTGAACAAAATTTTTGCTATACAAATATCTGATAAAGGTCTGACATTCAGAAGAGCTGCAGAACTGATATTCTATATCAGTTTAGTACCCAAATACTTGACAAAAAAATATAGGAATTACCACTAAGCCCTTCTATCCCCAAACTAATTTGCTCAAAACCATTGAATATCAGGAAACTACAAGGGAATACCAATATACATGTATAAGAACAGCTAAAATATCAGTGTTTGGAACAAACATGAAGTAGCTGGAAATCTCTCACATTGCTGTGTACCATGTACAAATATCAGAGGTATTTGGAGAAAAAATTAGGAATTTCTTATAAATTTCAGTATGTACCTACTCTATGGCCCAGCAATTCTAAATTCCAGGTATTTATCTAAGCAAAGAAAACGAATGTTCACAAAGACCTGTTCTGGACTGTTTAATTTTATTCACAACTGCTTCAGATTGGAAACCAACCAAAAGTTCATCAGCTGGAAAATGAAAAAAAAACCAAATGATCTCACATTCCTACAACTGAATTCTACTCAGCAAGAAAAAGCAGAAAACCTTTGCACTGGAACACGACATAGATGAATTCCTAGAGAATACACTATGGGTCTTTCTGGGTTGAAAGAAATGCTGATGAACTCCAAATTATAGACTCTATCTCTGCATTTCTTGTCCATTTAAAGCTTTACCTCATATAAACAAATGTAAAAGCCTGGTATACTGAAAATGGAGAGTTTAAATGTGATACACGAATGACAGAAAGTCAAAATTATCAAGTAAGTATACATATAAAAGAATTAGGCACTGTCGGTTTTTAGAATAATGACGAATGAGTAGGGAAAGATTGGTATATATGGGTTCAGGCTCTTCCCTCTTACTGTCAGGCATTACTGGGAAGATTATGAATAAGATAGTAAGAAAAGAAAGAAAATAAGAATGATATGGTAAAAAAATCAGAATGAGACTTCTTTATAGTGCATGAGATTTGACATGGTAAATATTTGCACTCAATTGCCCATGCAATCTAGACTCAAATTGTGTACACATAATATGTGCAGATTTTGCAGTATCTACATGACATGTCAATAAAAATATTTAGTAAAACAGTTGGGGGAGGATATGCTAGTCTTCCAAATAAAGAAAAATTTTCCTACAAACTCTAGGGAGATTCCCTGTAACCAGCAAGCAGTGAGGAGCCACCTGACCTCCCCCTGGGTGATTATGAACAATTCTCTGTGGTGATAACAATATTGTCCATGGAGCTTCCAAGGCACGATATAATAAAATGCTTCTAAAGTAACTCTAAAGAAGAGGGAAGCTCAACCATGGTAGCAGAGACTCCCAAGCAATTTGACAGAACAGAGCTAATTTTCCCAACCAAGGACTTGAACATGGAAAGCCAGAGCTGCTATGCGAAGTGTGGCATCCAGAGGATCTCTGGCTCTGGAGTCCTTTTGAATTTGAGCTGACTATGAGTAATAAAGCTCTATTGTTATCTATTTTCTAAGATTAACATTTATATTTTTATTATAATTACATTGATGGCCAAGAAATATCATGTTCTCATATATGGCTAACAGTTCATTCTGCTAATTTCTTAGACTTCTTTGTTTTATGAACTGAAAATCTGGGAAATGAAGTAATATATGTGCAGAAACGAGACATTTCACTCCATATCCATATAGAAAAGTGGAGAAAATAAGTTGAAAATTTTGTTTGAGGACAAATTGTGAATACAGGAAATAGCAAGAGCAGGGAACGGAATGGGTCCAGCATCTAGTAGGTACTTACTATATTCAAGAAATTATGAAACCACTTTTCTTTTTATATTCCCTGGCATATTCAATAGATAATTTAAAGTTGTCTCAAAGAGAATGAACAATAACGTAAATAACTGTGAACAAAATGCTAACATAGCAGAGCAAAAACACATAGAATTGAAATAGAAAATCTATGGTAAGAGTTTTATACCAAGATGCTAGAAATTGTTCCTTTTAAGTAATGCTTCAAATAAAAATAAAATGTCTACCTGGTGAATAATAATATTGTCATTATCCCTAAAGAGAAAAAATATACAGTTCCATTGGGGGAATCATAGATTTTCTCTGAGCTGAGACATAAAATATTTTCCTCTATGTCAAGTTAAACAATGCCGAAAGCCTTAAATGGTGTGCAGAATTACAAGGCCATGTATTGAATAATCACTCAGTGGTAGTGGAGGGCAAATCCTGGACATATAAAGTGATTGAAAATCCATTGATTTACACAGATAATGATGTTTAAAGAGGTTCAATATAGCAAAGAAGGCACAGATTTAGGGCTGTTAGTGACCAAATTACCAGGTAGTAACATTTATACATGCATTCAATCACTGATTTCTGCAGTATCTATTACTGGTCCAACACTATCAAATGCACTATAGACAAAAAAAAAATGTAGTGTAACTTTCCTCCTTTATGAACTTTCAAACTAGTAGAGCCCAATGGGTAGATAAGAACTTGTCAGTGGATTGGAATTAATTAACTAGGACACACTGTTCTAGATAAGAGAATTAAGAATGAATAATAGTGTTTGGGTTCCAAATCAATGAATGTGAATTTGGTTAGGATTATAGTTCCTCAAAAGTTTTTAAATGATTGGAACAAAACAGAATAAAATTGGATGGAATTGAAACACATGTGAGATAGAAAATCCAGCACACATTCAAGGCAAAGATCTTTCCAATATATCGTTTTACTTTGGTCATGGTTTAGGATAGCCATAGCCATAGCTTTCCCAGGACATTTCTGGCCTATTGATAAATACAGTTGCTATCACTCTCAAAGTATTTGGAAAGTGAATTATATAATTAAATAGTCAATCTTCTTGTACCAGATTTTCTTTTTTTACTTCTATTCATTATTATCAAAGTCTAGAGTCCCACAAACATCAAGTAATGGATGAAGAAGGAATCTATGTATCCATAATTGATTCCAGATATGCTCCAAATCTGATGACTCAAGCTTGAACTTAGGACCCTAGTCTTTTTTAAAAAATTAAAAATTAATTTATTAAATCTATTCCCAATTTAAATCTCCTACATGCTAATTAGAAAGTTAAAATCACAGAGGCCCAGGATCATCCCACCACTCGCAGACCCCCCAATGGAGGGTATGTGAGGTATGACTAGGTTCTGACTACACCAACCTGCTCAAGAATCCAAGAGCAGGGTAAGGCCCGGGTTCATCCCACCACCAGAAGACACCTGCGCCAGATCTCAGGCTCCTGGCCAAGACCACTTTTACAAACCTGCGTGGGTGCCCAGGCCTTGGGTAGACCCAGGTCTGCCATCCCTACCCCCACCTGGGAGCCCAAGCCTAACCTACTTCTGTCTTGGGACACTACACACATCCCCATAGACTTCCCCACACAGTAGTTTCTACCTTGCGACAACAGACAGGGCCTAGAAGCATCTGCATCTTGGAACAGGCATTTCAAAGCCAGTGTAAGGCTCACCCTTTCGACAGCATCTCTGAAAGATGTTGCATCCATCTTGGGGCACCTCCACTGCTATCTCCAGTTACCTCCACTATAGCTGCCACCACATTTAGCTGCAATAGTATCCATCATGGCACACTGGTAGGGTCTGGAAGCCCAAAACCAAGGTGAGGTACAGAAAATCTACATGGATACTACAAGATTATAGGATAGAAACTACAATATCTCACATCCACACTGCAAGAAATGAAGACAAATAGACAACATGAAAAAACAAGGGATGAAAGTGCCTTAAACACACCAGGATACTACAAAACCAGATCCCATGGACAGTGCAGTTGATGAAATGTCAAAGAAGTAGTTCAGAATGTTTATAATTAAAATGATCTGTGAAGAGTGACGTAAGTGAACAAATGAGGAAAAAAATTAATCACTCCAACAAGGAGATAACAGAGAAAATACAGGCATCCATTGATCACACTAACAAAGAGATAAGGAAGCAAATACAGTAGGAAAAGATTACTTAAAGAAAGAGATAAAGACTTTGAAAAAATTCAGAAATCATTGAAATGAAAGAAACTAAATAAATACTCAATAGAAAGCATAACCAACAGACTAGATAACTTGGAAGACAGAATGTCAGATAATGAAGACACAGTATACAATCTTAAAAATAAAGTTGACCACACAGTGAAGATAGTAAGAAACCATGAACATAACATCCAAGAATAATGGGATAGCCTTCAAAGAACAAATCTAAGAGTTATTAGGATAGAGGAAGGCACATAGTTTCAAACCAAAGGAATGCACAACCTCTTTAATGAGATAATATAAAAAAAAATGCCAAACAAGAAGAATGAGTTGGAAAATCAAACATAAGAGGCTTACAGGACACCAAATGTACATAATTAAAAGAGATCTACACCAAGGCACATTATAATGAAAATAGCATACAGAATAAGGTTAGAATTGTAAAGGCCACAAGAGAGAGGAAACAGATCATATATAGGGGGAGACCAATTTGTATGTCAGCAGAATTTCCAACCTAGACCCTCAAAGCCAGGAGATCCTGGGACAACATATACCAAGCTCTGAAAGAAAACAGATGCCAATCAAGAATCTTATATCCAGCAAAATTGAACTTTAGATTTGATGATGAAATTAAAAACTTCTATGATAAACAAAAGTTAAAATAATTTACAACTAGAAAGCCTGTACTACAGAACATCCTCCACAAAATATTCCATGAAGAGGAAATGAAAAATGTCAATGAAAACCAGCAGAGGGAGGTATTACACTAAAGGGAAAACTAACCAAGGGAGAAATGGGCCAAGGAAATAAACAGTCACTTCTCAGAAGATGATATGCAATCAATCAACAAACATATTAAAAAAATATTCAACATCTCTAGCAATTAGAGAAATTCAAATCAAAAGTACTCTAAGATTTCATCTCATCCCAGTCAGAATGTCATCTATTATGAATACAACCAACAATAAGTGTTGGTGAGGTTGTGGGGAAAAAGGCACATTCATACATTGCTGGTGGGACTGAAAATTGGTACAGCCAATATGGAAAGCAGTATGGAGAATCCTTGGAAAACTAGGAATGGAACCACTATTTGACCCAGCTATCCCACTCCTTGCTCTATACCCAAAGGACTTAAAAACAGCACATTACAGGGACACAGCCACATCAACGTTTATAGCAGCACAATTCACAATAGCTAAACTTTGGAACCAACCTAGATGCCCTTCAGTTGATGAAGGGATAAAGAAAATGTGGTATATATACACAATGGAATATTACTCAGCATTAAAAGAGAAAAAAACCATGGCATTTGCAGGTAAATGAATGGAGTAGAATATAATGCTAAGTGAAGTTAACCAATGCCAAAAAAAACAAATGCTGAATGTTTTCTCTCATATAAGGATGCTTATTCATGATGGGATTGAAGGGTGAGCATGGGAAAATTAGACAAACTCTAGATAGAGCAAAGGGGAGGGAGGGAAAGATAGGGGGCATGGAGGTAGGAAAGATGATAGAATGAGATGGACATCATTGTCCTAAGTATATGTATAAATACATGAAAGGTGTAACTCTACTTTGCATACAATCGGAGATAAGAAAAATCATGCTCTATAGGTATAGTATAAATTTTAATGCATTCTGCTGTCATATGTAACAAATTAGAATTAAAATAATTTTTAAAAAGAAGGGGGAAAAGAACGTTAGAAGACAAACTACTAAATAAGAAAATAAATCTTCAGAATTCTAATGTGAAGTTATTGTACAAATTTATTTCATGAAATATTCAAATTCAGAGTAAATATTAGACTAATTATATTCTTTCCAATATTTTTGATGTCAATGGAAAATGTCTCTATTAGAGCAAGAGGGAAAAAGGGTCTTGCAATATCACAGAAATTCAACAGACAAAAATTTATAAGTATTGACAGTTATCTTACACTATAGTTGTAGTTCTTGATAAAGTTAAATTATTTCTGCCAAAATTTAAATAAAGAGTAGTTTCTTTAAAAAGATGTAGCAATGTAAAAATCTGATGTTAAGAGAAGGACCCTTAGATATATTCCAATAATATTGTAAATATGATTAATTGCACATTTCTCAATGAAAATTATTTTGAAGCTATTTTGATTAACCTTTGGATTCCATAAATATTCTTAAAAAAACTAAAAAAAACCCCACAATATTGGTGAAGAGATCACTCATCTGAGGAGATAATAAATAAAGAATTCTCTGTTCCCTTTTCTGGTAGAATATTTAAGATAGTTTCATTATGTTTTATTTTGCTTTAATAAGTTGTAAAAATAATTTAACTTATTATGCATGGCAAATTCAAACCTGCAGAATAATATAATTAATTTTGTGCAGTTATATAATGTTGTGAATTAAGTATTAAATTTATTATGAGAATAAAGTAAATAAAATTTAGCAGTAGATGTATTTGTTTGAAATAATAATCTCTTAAAAAAACAAACAAACAAGAATTCCTTTAAAAACAGGCTTCAAGGCACCAAACTGACATTTCCCCCTCCCTTCATTTTGTCACATACCAACACTAGACTGACCTATATACACTGAATCTCAAACCCAGACTCATAAGTAGGGATTATAATAAATAACAATTTCAGTGATACCAGATGGAGACAAAGATTTGAAGCATATTCTTTGTGAGATAATGTTCCAGCAAAAATTAAATTTAACCAAGAAATTTCAGTGAAATTGGAATTCAGATTGTCCCCAATTGTATCCAATGGGGAACTTCAAAATTACCCATTTCTTCTTTTGATTCTTCTTACTATTATCATAGTTACACTCTTCTTTGTTTCTTGTTTACCTTATTTTATTCCATTATTTAAATGGAGCCAAAGGGATAAACAGTGTGTAAATATCTGATTTGCAAGCTGCTACACTGTGGGATTATATAATTGGTTCCAAAGGCCATCTCTAACTCTGCAAGGTGCTCTATGTTCTTGGCTTGCTCCAGCAAAAGAGTAGTAAATGATCACTGTTCCTCCTGTGACCCTGTCCTTAATAAACCAAGCACATCAAGTCTCTGTGCTACATGTACTGGAACACATTTTGGTCAGATATAAAATGGAATAATTTCAAAATTGAAGGACTTTAAAATATTAACTGCTTAGAATTATTCCTGTTATTCTGGACAGAATACATGTCATGTTCAAATCCCCTAATTTTCATCACAGATGTATCTCTGAAATTTTCTCTGAAGGCCACTGGCTAAGGAGTTACTGTCAGAGGCATAGGGACATGGCTATGAAATTGAAACTCCATTCTGACTCTTCAAATAATATAAGCCTGTCCCAGGATGAGGAATCTGTAGTGTGGGAAGCCATCTGCTTCCAAAATGAATGTGAGGTCAGTGTGCATATATTCTGGGCTCACATGAAATATCAGTTCATATCACTCATATTCTGTAACCTTTTGGATTTTGGTCATCTTTCTCTGGGAATCAGTTTACATCTCATTTAGAGTCTTATTTTATTTCAAAATTATTAATTTTTTTCTGGGGAATTTCAAATATTTATGTTTCGAGTGAATCTTTATATTCTATCAAGATTTTATTTTATTTTTCAAATATACTTTTTACTCTATGATTAGGTCTACTATTTCTTTTCTGGTTAGAATTCAGCAATTAGGCCCAAATTAGATTCTTTCCATCTCCCACATGAAAACTGATGTCTTCCAATAAATGCCAGCATATGTATCAGAGGTTTCCTTGAATGCTATCTTAATGCACATTATTAGTTTTTGTTAGAATGTGTGTGGGCAGCAATTCCTGAGTGTATCTTTTAGGAAACAGAGAATAATGCACACCCCACTTTGATGTTTCAAGAGCCATTGAAGAAAAGGAACCAAACAGAATTTCACTTCTGAATCTGCTAATGGATGAGAGTACAATATGAAACAGGCTATCCAGTTGTACAGGATCCTTCTTTCCAAACACTGGTGATACTGCTTCTGTGAGAGCCAACTTATTTCTGCCTCCACCAGGTGGTGGAACTCCAGCCACTAACCCATTGCTTAGTGGTCAAGACTAATCACTGAGTGGTATAAACGTCTGTTCACTACTTTGAATGGGACACGATCTATGCCATTTAGAACTCATATTTGAAAGATAACAGTTTTTCTATTTAAAAGGTCATTTGTGATGTGATATAAGCTTCTATAATACTTCTTTTCATATTTATGGTTTATCAATAGGCCATAAGCCTTATTAATCAAATCAGATTCCAAGATCCACCCTCATCTGAACTAAATCAACAGATCAGGAATGTGTCAGAGGAATCTAAATTTTAGCAAGTTTTTCACATAAATCTGAGATTTTTTTTTTTTTTTTAGTGTTGAGGATAAGGCCCAGGGCTGCATACATGCTAAACGTGTAATCTACCAAAGAGATTCATCAGCATGTGGAAATATTTTAAATAAAAAACTAGCATTTATGAAATTATTTCTCATATTTTACCTTAAAATATAAGTCAAAGCCAATATAACATGAAGGTTTAATCTGAATGAGGTATTGCTTTTCATTATTTGAGTAGATTCCTTCCCATGTTCTAGACAACACTCTTAAAATGGGAAGTCAGTATAAGAGAATCCCAAGCCATCTCAGCGCTGATCACATACCATGAACATCCAGCAAGCCATCCCCCTGGCACTACTTGGTGAGAGGCTAAATTATACATAGTATGCCATTATATATACACCTGTATGTAACATTTATCTTCTCAATATGAAAGGAAATGCGTTTGTCCACTCTGCCTAAGTGTGTTCTGGGTGGTAGAAAAACCGAAGAGGATAAAGCCCGGAAAGGAAGGCTTAAAAGTGAGGTCAAGTTGGTAGAGTGATGAAATGTGACCCTGGCCAGGAACAAGGCAGAAAGTGATACTTCACCTAGGTGGGATAAATGTTATATAAACTGGTTCTCTACATATAGATCAGGGAAATGTTAGGATGTCTTATGCATATCACTAAAAATCTGGAAGTTTCTATTTTCCAAACTTCTCAGTTATTGTGGCTGTTTATTTAAATGACTAATTTCATTTGCCATTCCTGAATTTCTAAATCAGAGCATGTGGACAAATGACTTAGAAATGAGTCTTTTTTACAAACAATCCAGGTACCATTTGTGATTAGAAAAGCAGGGAAATGGATGGCACTAGAGCAGATTATGCTAAGTGAAGCTAGCCAATCCCTAAAAAAAAAAAAATGCCAAATATCATCTTTGATATAAGGAGAGCAACTAAGAACAGAATAGGGAGGAAGACCATGAGAAGAAGATCACCATTAAACAGGGTCGAGGGGAGGGGAGGGAAAAAGAGAGAAAAGGGAAATTGCATGGAAATGGAAGGAGACCCTCATTGTTATACAAAATTACATATAAGAGGAAGTGAGGGGAAAGGGGAAAAACAACAAGAGAGAGAAATGAATTTCAGTAGATGGGGTAGAGAGAGAATATGGGAGGAGAGGGGAGGGGAGGGGGAATAGTAGAGGATAGGAAGGGCAGCAGAATACAACAGACAATAGTATGGCAGTATGTAAAAAAGTGGATGTGGAACTGATGTGAATCTGCAATATGTATATGGGGTAAAAATGGGAGTTCATAATCTGCTTGAATCAAATGTATGAAATATGATATGTCAAGAGCTTTGTAGTGTTTTGAACAACTAATAATAAAAAAAGAATCAAAAAAAGAAAAGCTTGTGTAAAATATATGCCTTCATCATGAGAATTTAAACAGGCATTCTTATTATTCAGATATAATAAGAATATAAAGTAATAAAAATTTGCTTATGTTTCCAGATCCTTAATGAATGAATTTTTCCTAAGAATCTATTCAAAACACTTGTATACACAAAATTCCAAAGTTAATGTCTGTGTCTGTGCAATACCAGCTCCAGTGATGCTGGAAGATTTATGGGCATGTCTGATGCAGAGTTCAGCCTAGGGAGGCACCATGTCCCAGGTCAGCCTCAGACTTCAGTAGTCTCTGCTGGTCCCAGGTAACACCAAGGACTCGATTCAGCCCAGAAGTGTACGATTGCAGAGTTGGAAGCAGAATCAAGTAAACCATGCCCTTTGAGCAGGATAAAGTTAATCCTGTGCTCTAAATCATTTTTAATAACATTTTAGAAATAATTGGAAGACTTTTAAAAATCTGAGGGAAGGACTATTTTACTCAAAAATCCCATGGCAAATATGGCTGAGTCTGGAGGGAAGATACATTGTTAGAGCAGGTGTTTTAATACAGATGAGACAAATCAGATCAGTGTCAAACCAGGAATTCTCAAGTGCTTTTACATCCATCATCTAAGAATATCATAGCAGTCATTCTATTTTTAAAAAGTAAGACAAAAAAAAAAAAAAACTAGCCCGAGTTTTAACAAAAGGACTTTGTTTTAATCAGGCTTTGTTTATTAGATTTCCCTGTGACCAAAAGACTTGACATTGGACAAGAATTGAGGAAGGAAAGTTTATATGATACTCATGATTTCAGAGGTCACATACACAACCACATCGCTCTATGCCCAAGGTGAGGCAGAAGGGTTTGGTGAAGAGAAGCAGCTTAGGCCATGGCAAAAGAAATACAGAGGGTTCCACTCACCAGAGACAAAATATATACCCCATTGACTCCCCTCCTCTAGTTTTACCCTACCTGCCTACAGTTACCATTCAGTTAATCCCTAATAGTGGCTTGTTACAACTCTTATAATCTTATCACATCATCTCTGAATGCCTTTGTATTGTCTCACAAATAAGTTTGGGGCAACATCTCATATCTCAGTCACAACAGAGGGATTGACAAGGACTTTATGCTGAAGAATAAGTTAAAAAGATATTTAAGTCTTTCTATCTATGTAGTATCGATCACTTTAAACCTGAGTGTATTTTTTTTTATTCCAGTGTCTAGGAAATGACATTTAATTATCCTTTTTTAAAAAGAATAATCCCTAAAAGCTAATGAAAAAAGGAAAAAATATGTAGCTATTTGAGTACATAACACACAGGTAGATATATGGAATATGAATTATTAATCATTTTTCTACCTTTTGAAGTAGAACCGTTTTTTAAAAAATGTATGTTCAATTAAGACTAACAATTTTGGGATAAAACTTTAAAAATATTTTAATAAAAGACCAAGTCTGAAAATATTCCTTATGCCTGACTTAATACAAGAAGTGTTTCTTTGTTTTCATGTATTATCTCTAATTAATGGATATGCTGCTAAAATTTTTGAGGATAAAATTGATTAGTTCAGAACCCAAAGGCAGTTTTTATTTTATTTATTTATTTTTATTTCTTTGATATTCTTAAAGGAATGAGATCCAGAAATGCATGAGGACTTTATATATGATATACCAAATAAGGGAGGATTAATTATTTCTTAGGGTATCCTGGCATCCACTGTCCCCCTTTTTCTTCTCTAGGCTTTATTTAGAGGAAAAATAAAGTTTATTCATTTTCATTGATCATTCAGTAATCCAATTTGGGAAAGTTACTTTTCTCATATTAATTGGAAATGAGATCTTATTTTAGGATAACTGTTTCCATTTATTTTGCCTGTGGAGGATCTGGTTTCAAAGTTTTGGAAGTGCTTTATGCATCATGCATGATGAATATGCAATAGACAAAAATGTTGCCAGGAGGTAATTTAACTCACTTTGATAGTGACATATGAAAACAAGGCTCCCACAATTTGAGTTTATAACATGTAAATCAGAGATAAATAAAATAATAACAAAAAATTCTCCTTTTAGAAAGAAAAACTTCACATCCTACTCTTTTTTTCCCCCACATATTGTTGTTAGGCAGTAAACATGCTCTTTTTTGAGCAACATCGTAATTGCTCAAAAATATTAAGCAAATGGCAATCACTGCTAAAAAAATTATTTGTGTTCCTTTTTTGATAACTGGAGGAAATATTTGGGGGCTTCATCTAGATGTTCTTTTATTTGATTTAGCTGAATATTTTCTTGAGTGCCATGAATACCACAAAAGAGCAATAAAATCATGTATCTAGAAAGCATTATGTATAGATGCAACCCAGCAACTGTGGTACATGCGATGTCCCTGCAGGATGGATTTTAAGGTCTTGTTAGATTTAAACACCTGTGTAAAATGATCTTGGTTTGCAGTTACAGAGGGCTCATTTGCATTTTAATGTGGACAGTACCAATCTGGATGCCACTGGGCCCTATTTGGAGAAGTTCAAGGACACTCCTCAGGAGCCTCTTGACATATTACAAGTTAGGTTTGTAGTTAATGCAGGTACAGTGAAAGAGCTGTGGTTTACATCCTAAAATGTAAATGTGAAGCAATCCTGGCTCTTATTACTTTATTATAATATCTGAATCTCCGTAAAATGCAGCAGAGTCTGAGCATGAATACAGATTGATTTGAAGTGCCTGTAAATTCATACTATAAAAGAAAATTCTGTTTCACATCATTTTTCCTTTCCTAGTTGGGTTCCCTTTATATTTCAAGAAAAAAAAATTAAAAATAAGTAAACAAATATAAACTCAGTGCCCTAGAACAATCTGTCTCAACCATAAACTATAAAGAACAAGTTAGTTATATTGTTCAGATTCTTTATTGGAGATTTTATGAAATTTATTGGAATATAATGAATAAGTCACATATTCTTTTACTCCTTTTAATATTTTTTTTCCCTTGATAAACTATAATTTTAAAAGTAAATAGTTAAATAAATATAGTTTAATAAGTATAATAAATACTGGTTTCCATATTCAGCAATTTAGAAGGAATAAAGAATATTTAGTAACTTGTAAACAGTGTTCTCTCTAATAGCTACAAATACTAGGGAAAACATTAATCACAGTGAGAGAGGTGTTATTATCTTAAATCTATTTCCAATGTAAGGAAACTCTCCTAGGACCCTTTGTTTTAAGATATTTTTATTTTAATTATACTTAGACAACATTCTAGGATCAAAACATTTTTTCTAATATTAAAATTTTGTAAGGTAAAGTTTTACTTAACCATCACTGTATTTCATTTCCACATATTCTTACTTAAGTTAGTTTTCTGCATATATGAGCAATATAATTAGGAAAAAAATTCTCCAGCAAATTATTTATTCTATGCTATTTCAATTTAAAAAATATTTTCCTAGTTTTAAGTAATATCATTTCATTACAAATAGGCTAAATTATTTTGTACCCATAGAAGAAATACTGTCCTAATATACTAATTTTATTTCTAAATATTACATGAAAACATATATTTTTTATCAATCTATCATCTTTTCTCTCTTTCTTTCATCTTGTTAATGAGCAATGGACCTGTATATCCATGTAATTTGCCTGTAAATAGCTGTCAACATGCTGTGCCCACCTATCCACTTTATTAATCTTCTTTTCTTATCTTATAGAAATGATGTATCTGAGTGCAAATCATAAATTCTAAAATAACATATTTTGTTACCAAGGGAAATCCATAAACATGGCCTCCCATGGCAGTTTCTAGGCCCTACTTATTTTGTTTACACTCCCCATGAAGCATGAATCTGTATGGGTTCATGTTTTTTATTCCCATTAATGTTAATAAAATGCAAAATCCAAGTTAACATGCTTTTTCAAAATCTCATACATTGCCATCATTCACCATGTACTTATTATTGCATATACCTGAAAATAAGGTTCAAGAATAAAAAGTTGGCCATGTACCAATCATGCTAAAAGTGACTCTTCTGTATGTTCTAGTACAATATTTTCTACCAGTAAGAAAGGAAAGTCATTGGTGAGTGAACACCCACACTTTCTTTTTCTTTGTTAGGGAAAAATGTCAGGCCTATTCCATCCTCTGTGGCAAAGCTCCTCAGCAGGAACTGTGAAAACTCACTGCAGGACCTGATGCTTCAGTCCTCCATGTGATGCTTAGTTGAGAGCACAGCATTTGCTGTCTTGCTTATCCACCCGTCTTGCTTCCCACTGCTATGACAGACTCCTGGAACCCACTGCTATGACAGATAATCCAGATGAACCTGGGGATGGAATCCTTGTGCAAAAAGAAAGTTTTGAAGGAGAAACAAGCCGAGACTTAAATCTTCCAGAATCTACCTGCTTAAACTTTTGCTCCTAATTATCTTTGCCCAACCCATATTACCCCTTGTATTTCTCTAGAATGATATGTTCTACCTCAATTTTGTATCTTTGTACATGCCACCTCCCTTTCCTAATATACATTCAAGTTCTGCATCATTTCCCATTGGAATGAAAAACTCCCAACTATCTGCCAAATCTCAAAATAAAAATTATTTCCAGTCAATCAATTGTCATTTTTTTACAAGACACATTAATATCTATTTGCAGAATATATAAAAGCAGAAAACTGTTATATTAAAAATAGCTCATTGATCAAGAATATGTAACCAAAAATGAGGTTTAAGAAATTAATACATTTTAATATTTATCCCTATTTAATAATAGTTAGAAAATGTGTTATTTTCCACAGATAGAAGAATATAAAACGATGTAGCCACTTGGAGGACTATTTGATTTGAAAATGTAGGTACATTATAATTTAGTAAATGGGTATGTCTGCAGGAAGAGGCTTATGAAAGGAAGCTTCATAATGAAAAGGTTGCAAAAAAATATGCCTATCAGGGTTGGGTATGGTCTTTACCCCAAAGGCTCATGTGTTGGAAACTTGGATCCCAGGTTGACAGAGTTGAGAGATGCTGGACCTTGTAAGAAGTGGGGCATAGTTATGCCTAGAATTTTAAGAAAAATTTATGCTTTGGTCTCAGGAGTGCATTCTTCCTGTTGGTCAACAAGATGTACTAGTTAGGAGCCAGCCTGACAATATATGGAATAAGGACAAACAGAAGTGGAAAGAGATTGAAGATAGCCCTAAAAATGACTCTTCAGATTCATCTGCAGTTTCTGAATCCATTACTGATTGAAACTATTCAAATAATTCTTACATAATTGCAAATTCACTTTTTGGAGAGTTAAAATAACCAGAGAATGTCCCATAGCTCCTTTGTGTACTCCAAATTCCTTGTATTTTTATTTTCATTACACTGTTCACATTTTTTTACACGTTTGCTTTATGTCTTTTTTCTATGCTAGATGAGTAGAATTCATGAGGAGTAGCCTCCTATCATCTCATTCACTACTTCCTGCCCAAACACATACACTGTGTTCAATATGAAATATATGAAGAAAGGAAAAAAAATGGCTGTTCCAATTCATAAGTTGATCATCCAATAGCTATGAACAGAGGAAATAATATCTTATTCTCACCCAAACCAGGACATTTCTGATCCCACAATATTTTCTTTATTGTCAATTACTTAAAAGTTCATTGTATATTTATATTACATTTACAAGTGTGAGGGTATATGTTTAGACTTACTATACATAGGATAAATCTTAACATAATATATGCTTATGTTAAATGCATTTAAATCTATTATTTAAATATATCTGTATCTAAATTCACACATATATGTACATATTTATTCAGAATAAAAATAATTATACCCTTCACTTTTTTCAGAGTATGCATTCATTATACGTTAACTATGAATGAATACTAGGTAATTTTAATTTTCAGACCTTTGTAAACCAGTTTAAAATTCTTTCCTTTTTCCTTTAGATTTATTTTATATGCATTTCTCCTTTTGCTTCTCTTTTCTAACTAGCATATTAAATATATCTTGCAAATATATACATATATATGTATGTATATCTATGTGATTTTATGATAAATAATTTGGAAGTAGGTGTTAATTTAAAATGCATGGTAAAGTTAGAAAGGAATTGATTTTTCATGTATTTTTGGTTGAGAAGAAAATATATGCAAATTATACAGTTTCAAAGGCATAGTAATTGAATTCAGCCTCATTTTCTAATGTCTGTAGAATATCCTGTGTCTGAGTATTTATTTTTATAAGGTTATATGTCACCTATATTTTGCCTTGTAGTATCTTTATCACTGCAATATGTGGTAAATAAAGTTTTTGCATTTGGACATATTACATAAAGTGACTTTATAAAAATTAAAATGTATTTAAGTAACTGATAATTTGTTAAGAAAAAAATTAAATAAAAAACTTGCTGTTAGGATATTTCCCTGATGAAAACATGAAATGTTTTCAGTGACAACTTACTCAAAAGCTTGATTGTGTACTATAAAGCCTAAGGTTTCAAAATGTGAAATCTATTGAAAGAAAGGGAAATAAATTCTGAGAAAATTAATAGAGGTCATATTAAATGTATTTGACATAAAACTCAAAATTGTCATAAAATCAAGTTAATCCTACATTATTCACAGATTTTTCTTCCTTTAGTAATTACCAATTTTTGATAATTAACAATTTCTTGCTCAATTATTAATTTGCATATGATATAATAATTTATGCAAACTCTTTTGCTCTTGTTTGTGATAAAATGTTGTCAGTCACACCACCAATGATTGTGGTATGGTATTGGTTTTTGTTCTGCTTAAGTAGTTCATAACATTTAATATCAGCCTCCTGTGATCCTTAATATGCTAATTCAATATATTTTTTTAACAAAACAGCTATATGACTTTCACATTATGTATAAAAAGAATTTCTAATAGACAAGGAACAAAACATGCAAATTATTGTGAATAGTATTATCTATTGAAGCTATCAGATTCATTGGACAGGTTTGTGGAAATATTATTTGTCTATTTTTGTAAATCTACAGTCTTAAAAATGCATCACAAAATTCTCTGATTTGGTTCTTGAAATTAGACTGATATGTATCATAAGACACAGGAGATTTTAAAATAGTATATAAAAATGAGGATCAGATTATTAAAACTATTCAGTTTCTATGTTTTTAGGTAAAGATTATTTTGGTAGATTAATCTTTGAGGGGTAAATTGTCCCTTGTGTCTCAGTTAAACAATATCCCCAACTGCCCTTTGTAATTTGAAAATGAACTTTTAACTAGTAATGTGTACAGAAAATGGCAAGTTGAGAACATTGCTTACTTCCACATATGACCTCTAATTGGAAAAATATGCTCAATGTATTTGTAAATAAAAAGCATTATAAATGCAAATTTTGTGAGAAAACAATTTCAATATATTAAATATATTAACTTTTCTTCTCATATTAATTAAAGAAAAAATTGCTTTAATGCTGAAATTTTTTGATTGGTCTAAGGAAATGAACAGAAGAGCAAAACAGAACCATTGTATGTGGGGAAAAAAAAAAGAAAGAGCACTGAATTTGTTCTCAGTGGACTCAAATGCTAATTTTATTTAAACCTTGTATTCATTTACTTAGGTTAGTGTTCAAGTTTCTAGGCAGTTTTGTCATTTTTACAATAACAGAGGCCATGATCTCTAACCATATGACAATAACATTAAATGATGTATGTGCAAAATGTAAGAAAGATCAATATGCTACTGAGATTTTTTTAAATTTGTATTTTTATTTTTCCTGATAGTTTACTAGTTTATTTTATTCCATTATTTAAAATGAAATGGCTAGAGTTTGTTTTTGCATTTATCTGGGTACTATATTTATTGCTGTAGTTATATTTTTAAATTAAATTATTCATCAAATATTCATTGAGTGCCTCTCTCTAAATATTTTTCTTGGTGTTGCAGATAATTTCATGATCAAGATTTATAAGAAATTTTGTGCTTCTATGGAGTATAATTTATGGGTGGGCCAAACAATACAAAAGAGAAGAAATGATAGTAAGGTCAGATAGGGAGAAAGATTAAGTGAAATAATGCAGAGATTCTCGGTAATGTCAGCCAACTTCCACAGAACATTCAGAAAAGGCTGATTGAGGTGAATGACATCTAGTTAGGAGGAAGAAAGAGATGGAAAAGATGAGGAGAGGAGGCAGGAAAGAGCTCAGGAAAGCAAGATCTGCAAGATCTGGGACAAGAGGTCCACTGAGAGAAATTCACAAGTGTGAATTCCTTACTTGGAGCTGTGTGCTCTGATAAAGGCAGGAAGTCTGGGAGAACAATGTGGTCAAGGAGGGAAGTCAGGGCTTGCTTACTTGAAACTTTTGGATTCTATATATTCCCTGCTTGGTTTCTCCAACTTAGGACCCATCCTGGATTCTGGAACTCTCCCAATTGTGTACTAAACATGTGTAACTTGCCTTCTGTAGCAAACCTTCACTGTGGAACTCATCTGAGCATCTTTTAAATTCATGGTATCTACCATCCTCCCTCATATTCACGCAACTATATTATCCTACCACTCTTTTTAATAGTTCTGTGCCCACCTACCATATAGATTCATTTCTAAAATCTAGAAATTGCAAACATATAAATTTAGCCAATTGTTCTACTGTATCTTGGTGATTTTTCAGTGTCCCATAACCTTCTCCCATGCCTTTAATCATCTCTTTATAAGCAAGTAGTACTTGAAAATATAGCAAAATATTTATTGCTAAATTATATGTACTTTCATGGAGCTCTTAGTTTATTCCCTATCTCTCTACTATTATCAGCTAAGTCTATCTTATTTAATTAAAGTAAAAATTTCTGAATACAGTGACCTTTTTTTCCTCTTCTAAAAGCAACTGAAATAATGCTGACCCAATAAGAGGTGGTACATAATGATTATTGATGAAGACATCAGAGAAAAAAAAAAGAGTAGGAGGTATAAGAAAATGTGGGTTTTCCTTGTCTGCTGCTGTGACCAAATGACCTGACAAAAACATTTAGAGGAGAGAAAGTTTATTTGGGGGCTCACAGTTTCAGAGGCCTCAATCTATCAATGGCGGACTCTGTTGCCTGGGCCCAACGTGAGGTAGAATATCATGGTGGAAGGGTATGGCGGAGCAAAGTAGATTAGGACATGGAACCAAGAAGCAGAGAGACTCTGCTAGACAGAGACACAACATATATTCAAAGGGCTCACCCCCTCAATGACCCAACTCCTCTGGCCATATACTACCTGCCTACCATTATCACCCAGTAAATCCCTATCAGTGAATTAATACAATGATTTTGTTAAGTGCTTATAACCCAATTATTTCACCTGTAAACTTTCCTGCATTGTTTCACACATGAGCTGTTGGGGGATTCCTACTATCAAAATCATAATACTAAGGCAGTATAAGTACTATCCTATCACATGTATAATTTGAGGTTTATCATTACCAATGTTGTAAAAATCTGCATTTTTACCAAAAATCTTACAGTCATTTTACTTTCTGTTTGTTTTTCTTTTTTATGTCATCATGTCTTTTAAGTTTAATTTAAACTTGTTAAGTGAAAGAAATAAAGAAATGAAATACAACTCCCTAGGAAAGGTAGAAAAACCATTACTTTGTTTGCCCAGAATACTTTGGGTTGTAATATGCAACAGTAAAATCTTGGCTTAGGGAAATAACACTTGACCTCTGAGTCTATTGTTTTGGACAGGAATTGTATCCAATTCATCAGTTCTAATGTCAAAATGATAAATTGATGGCAGCAGTGGCTTTCTCTTCCAGGGAAAAGTCATTTACTTTTCCCACTGTCAGTTCTTCTATAGTTCTAAATATTTAGATGACATTTCCCTAAACAATGCAAATGTGCACTTAATGAGCACGTCAGCTGCTAGCAAAAGCCACTGGAAGCTTGGATCTATTGAAAGAGGAAAACAGGTCTGTTTGTTTTTAATGTCAACATACCAATTAATGAATTCAATCCCATTTTAGCTTTGAAAGCTAATATACTTTCATTATTGTTTTCAGTGCTGAAACTTCCCCAGGGGCTTCCAAATGGTAAAAGGCATAATTCCCTCAGTGAAGTCCAGGGTCACTCTACTGTTTTTGTTCAATGACATTCTGCCTCTGGTTTTGCTAAGATTATGCATTCTTTTTCTGGTCAAGGGAGACTGTGGCAGTGCCACCTGCCTTTGCCTTTAGATAATGCTCACATCTAGTACTCACATCCAAGGTCACCTACACAACCCACTCGGCTGTTCAACATGTGAAAGGTGTAGCCAATGCACCTACTGCTGCTGATCTTTTCATTCTCTTCATCTCAAACAGACTCATGTCTGCTCCTGGTTTTGGTTTTTCTCCTTCCTCTCACTTGTGCACATAACTCAGATCACTTTATCCTTCAGATTTCAATCTGCATGACATTGCTTACCTGATGCCCAAAGGGGATTGCGATATCTCACAGCACCACTGACACTTCTTTCACATCACTTTTCATGCATGTAATTATGCATGTTTCATGTTGTGCTAATTTTCCTTTCCTTATCTAGACTATAAGATCCAGGCATGTGGGTATCTTTTCTGTCTTGGGTCCTCTGTCTTTAGAACAACAGCTATACCACAGGAGCATAACAGTTCTTATTGCATAAATAAATAATGAAACCCCTATATTTTTTTTTTCTCTCTACGTATCTTCCCTGAATTGCATATTGGGGAAAATGTAATCTGTATGATTTTTAACAGAAAACAAGATAAGTTATTTTGGCATAGTCAGCAATTGGAATCTGATGCTCCTATAATTTCACCACTTTCTGTTTACTTCAACTACAGTCTATCTTTCATATCGAAAATTCTGATAGGAAAAGAAGTACCAGGAGTAGCTATGCATGTATAAATATTAAAATTACTTTTTTCTAACGACCAGTGATTTTATGGCCACCTAATTATACCGCCATAATTACTTTAAATACATTATACTGATAGGTACTAAAATGGCTTCTCTTTTACACGTATGCAACATAGACACACCCACACAAATGCTGCATGCACTTCTACACCATTTTTTACTTAAGGGACTTGGGACAAAATGTACCCAACTAGGGGAAATGTACTTAACTCTTTTCAGAGAGTTGTATGAATGTGGAGACTTATAAAATGTACATGTTTCTAATTTCTGTGCCAGTGGCATTAATTCCTGCTCTCTGAGTCTTTCAAACAACTGGGCTTTTGCTACAGTTTTCCATTAAAAAAGGTGTGGGAGATGTTAGTAATGCATTGCTAGAACAAAAATGTAATTGAAAAATTCCTGAGGATCATTATTGAATAATTTGGATGTGTTACAGTACATGTAAAAAATAGTGTAAGTACCATACGGCTTGGTCAGGGAAAGTTAAGGAGAGTGTTGGAGTGGCAAGCCATATAATATTTGGCTTATAAGCTTCAACAGTCCATTTGTTACTCCATGACTTTTATTAAATTCTTAAGTATAAAGTAGAGTTAATTTAAGGGATTCATCATCAGTATCTCAGGCAACATATTTTCCTTCCTATTGTTCTGTGTTTTGTAATATTCACAAACTGAAATATTTAATTCCCAAGGCAATATTATGTCATCATAACTGTTTACTTGCATCATTTATTTTATTAATTCAGTGATGATATTGACCAACGTCAATGGTTTCCAAAACGTATCTTAAAGTGATTTGTTGTTCTTAAATTATGAGTTTTTGTTTTGAACTTGAGTTTTTGGTACAGAATTTGCAATGACTTTACCATTCAAAGCCTTTTTATCTCTGGGAAGTGGGACATTAAAATTATATATTTTTAGACAAATTAAAAAGCGCTTAATGAAAAATTTTTTAAAATGTAATAGGCCCCAGAAAATAGTATAAGAAATCCCCTTATTCTCATCTTCCAAAGTCAGCACCTATTACCAATCTGCTATAATCATTAATATTTTCATATACTCCCTATACTCCCCATTAAAAATTAGTTCTATGTGTACAGAAATGCCAGAAAATATAATACACAAGCATAGTCCCTCATTCATGCAGATGCAAGATAGAAATAATAACTTCAAGTGAAAACTCTGCATGTATAAAACAGGGAAATTATTTTTTAAAATATATAATTACATATATATTAAACTTGTTATGAAACTGTCAAAGAGTTTTCTTAAATGTTTTGCCATTTTAATTTCCACTTGTAATGATTCAAGCTGCTCCACCTGCTAGAAGGTGTTTGCTCTTTTCAGTGATGAGTGCTCTGATAGTTGTGTGGTGATAGGCAGGGAGCTTCAGGTGCTTTCCAGTGAGATCACAAAACACATGTCCTTGGAACTTGTGTTTGGTTTAGTGAGCAGTTTATAATCGGTGTGTGCTCTTTAATGTCGACCTAATGTTGAGTCTGTCAATTTGGCTGGTATGTTGACTTTTCGAGAAGAGTAGTGCAGACTCCATCAATACTTACAAATAAATTACCATTTCTCCTTTTCAGTTTTTACTTTATGCACTCTGAAACTCTGTATTCCATGATTATATCTTTGATAATCAATGTACTTAAGATAACATGAAATCTTAGTCACCATGGGATTCTTCTGCTTGTGTCTTCTAATATTACTTGGTCTTATGCTCATTTCCTATCTTTCTCTGCTAGTTTTGGCAAAGCATGTCTTTCTTCATCTTTTTAACTTGTATTTTATATACAAAATGAATTTCTCCTTGTTTTTCATTTCTGCCCATTTCCCTTTCAAAATTTAATATTGTTATAGTGATTACATGTTTCCTTAAATGTTTTGGTTCAAATATCCATATCATTTGAGGTTTAAAAATTAATCTAATAAGAATTTCACTTATTCAATGTTTATACTTATAATTATTATAGTAAAGCAATCACCTGGTGGGTTTTTTACTCTTCTTCTACCTCTTTTTCTTCTTCCTTAAACAGCAAAAATAAACTAAATTTCTTGCACAAAGCACAGTTTTGGATCTCCCCTACTAATCTTCATGTCAATTAATGAGATGTTCAGATAATTTATATTTCATGTAATTTTTATATTTACATTTTCATCAACTATTTTCTGGTTATTTTTCTCTGTTTGATATCTGCTCTTCATTTCTGTTTTTGTTTTTTCTACAGTTTTTAGTTTCTTATTTTCTTTAGTTTATTTATTTTTTAGTTTATTTAGTAATCTTATTATTTACTTTTACCCCTATTATCTTATTAAGTGTGCCCATTTTAGAATATACTTCATTTGTCCTAAAGCTTACAGTATATATTTTTATATTATCAGAGTCTCCCTTCAAATAACATTAGAAATCGACTGCTATTTTTTCCATTATTGATTCTGTTATGTCATGTATTTTAGAAATATACCACACACAAATACATTATAATTTGACAGAACACTTGCTTTAGACAATCACTTATCTTTAAGAAAAAAAAATTTAAAGTTAAGGACTTTTATATTTACCTTTTTGTTTACTATTTCTGGAAACTTCATGTCTTGTGTACATTCAAGTACCTGCTTAGTACTATTTTTCTTCTCTTGAAAATACTCTTTACTATTTTTATTGCATAGATATATTGGCAGTGAAGTATCTCCAATTTTATTCAAGTACTAAAATTTTTATTTAGCTTGAATTTTAAAGACAGTATTCTCCTGTATAGCATTGTAGATGGATAGTAATATATTTTGTTACTCACACTAAATGTCAAAGCATGAACTTCTGAGTTTCATTTTTTAACAAGAAAACCTCTGCATTATTATTTTCTTTCTTTGTATGTCTATCTCTTTACTCTTTTAGTTTGTACAGTCCTGGGTCATTTTTTATATTATCAGAGTCTCCCTTCAAATAATATTATAAATATACTGCTAATTTCTCCATCATTGGTTCTGTTATGTCATGTATTTTACTTTCCAGAATTCTAATTGCCTGTGTGTGTTTGTGTGTGTGTGTGTGTGTGTGTGTGTGTATGTGTGTGTGTGCATTTCCATTCGGCTTAAGATTCTTTAGTTTGGTATGTATGTAGTGAAATCATTATTTAATCTCTCTCCAAAAACATAGTCCTTATATTACGCCTTTTTTCTTCTCTGGTATTCACCTACACATATGCAACATCATATCTTTATCTCTTTCTTTTAAACCCACATTTTCCCCTTTGAGCCTTGTTTGAGTAATATTGAGTAATAGCTAATACCTATATTAACCCATCTTCAAGTTTGTTGTTTTTACAACTATTTAAATTGTACTGTTGAGAGTTCATCAATGGAAATTTCTACATATAATATTGTTATTTGAACGTTTCTAGCATTTTGTTTTGAAACTTTATTAATAGTTCATTCTTTTTGATGAAAATCTGTATCTTTTTATACATATTGATCTTTTTAAATAAATACCTATTTTGGAGGGTGGGGTGGTAGTACAGAGTATTGAACCCAGGAGCACTTAATCACTGACATCCCAACCACATTTTTGTTTGGTTGGTTGGTTGGTTGTACATCTTTTTCTTTCTTTCTTTCTTTTCTTTTCTTTTTTTTTTTTTTAACAGGGTCTCAGTAAATTTCTCAGGTCTTTTCTAAGTTTCTGAGGCTGGCTTTAAACTTGTGATCCTCCTGTTTCAGCCTCCCAAGCTGTGGGGATTACAGGTGTTTGCCACCACACCTGACTACATTTAGAATTTAATGGTAATTATTTGAAACTAAGGAATGTGCTGCTTTAATTCCAGATTTTTTAGATCCAATTCATACAATTATGGTCAGAAAGTGTACTTTGGATTATCTCAAAACTTCAACATTAAGACATATTCTGCAGCTAGGCATGGTGGTGCATGCCTATAATACCAGGGGCTGGAGAGGCTGAGGCGGGAGGATCATGAGTTCAAAGCCAACTTCAGCAAAAGTGCGGTGCTAAGCAACTCAGTGAGACCCTGTCTCTAAATAAAATACAAAATAGGGCTGGGGCTGGGGCTCAGTGGTTGAATGCCCTTCTTCAGTAACCCCCCAAAAAAGACTTATTCTGTGGCTCACAATAATTCTTTGTTAGTATTTCAGGCACACTTGGAACAAATGTATATTTTGCAATTATTGATTGTGGCCTACATGTAGCAAATTAAAATTTATCTGTTTCCTTTGCCAAGACACATTGGGTTCAATCAGTACCCTAATCAATTATGTAATTTAATCTATAAATGTAGGGTTGCTAGGTTTACCAAAATAAATATATACAGAGTAGAAGGAAGTCCATTTTATTTGCATTTCAAATAATCAATAAATAATTGTTTAGCATAGGTGTGGCTCATATAATATCAGAGGATATTTGCATACTAAAAATAGTGTGTTGTTTATCAGAAATTTGAATTTACCTGAGTGTTGTGTATCTCACCTGACATGCCTACACAGGAGAACTAGCAGATACAGGTGTGGCACTCTTTTGGTGGAGGCCTGGGTTAAAAATATATATCTTCAGTAAACCAGTATAGAGACAGAATTACAAACATATAGTTATTATGTTAGCAAGGTACATTCCTTGAAATCTAAAATGAATAACAGTTAAATTTACATTATTAAACAAGCACATAATAGAGGCAGACTAAAGCATGTTGAGGAAAATGATGAGTTCAGCTATTAGCACAGAGAAAAATCATTATAAAAGCAGTAAACAGAACAGTGAGTGTTTACTAAAATTAGCATTGGGGAGGTATGCAGAATATTCTTGGCTCAAGTATTTGCTGGCAAATTATGGACACCAATGAAAGTGAATTAGTAGTATATATGGAATATAAAATTAATAGGGAAACCACAGAGACTTTACAAACAAGGTATGCTGAAGTTAGTTTTAAATATTGAAATTGTGAAGACTGCTGGGAAAATAGTGGAAAAGAGGAAGCCTCCACCCAGGAAAACCTGTTTTTGGGGGGTGCCTGCCAGTGAAGTGCTGGGTTCTACTCACAACCAGCACAAATCATTCTTACTACACTACTCTCTGTCATGCTTTTAAGCCATGTCTGTGCTACCATAACTCTATTTCATAATATACCTGTGGTTTAACCTGAATGTCCATTTTCTTAATTTCATGCATTTCTTAATTTTATGCAATGCCTTACCTATTGATTCTTCTAGATTTAGTATCTTTGGATTCTTCATTGTTTAAAACATATATTTAAGTTTAAATCACTCCAAAGTTATATTACACAAGAAAATAAATGCTTTCGGGAATTCTTTTTAAAATTTAGCAACATGTCTTTCTTTTGGGTGAAAATGAAATCCATCAATGGTATTCAAAGCATCTATGATGATCTGCCCTGTATGAGACTATCTATTTCACATTCTCTAACAATGTGCCAACAACATTCAGGTTATTCTCTCATTCATTTGGTAAGGTGCTACTTTTAGAATAATATATGCTTTTACTTTACCTCAAACCAAAATGGTCCCTTAAAAGAGAAACTTAAATTTAAATCACATTTTAAATTATATTATTTAGTGTGAAGTTAGAATTACAAATGTAGAACAAATACTGTAAAGCAAACATCCTTTCTCAGCAAATCTGTGCATGTCCACTTATAAAATTTGTCAGATTTCTTGTTCCATCTTGCTTCTTTATTGCTAATAACACAATACAGCAAACTGGGAAAGATAGAAAGGGAAGAAAATCATTTTTGGTTAATGGTTCTAGTCTAATGCCAAGTGACGGCCTCCCGTGGTGCTCTTTTTTCTGGCTCCTTTGATTTCAGGGAGGGCCTATTTATTCTTGTCAATCTCTGTTTTCTTAGAAATTTAACACTCTAATTCATGGGGTTACACCCTAATGACTTTATCTAACTCTATTTATTCCCCACTCTAAACACTGTATCTGTATCATTCCCACTCTCTTAATGCTTTACAGTGAGGCTGGGGATTAAATTTTGTCATGTGTTTTCAGAGGATAAGCCAGATTCAAACCACAAAAAGTACCTTGGAAAATGTGCCTTGGAATGATTAATTTAAGAGCAGATTTTTTTTTTTTTTTGGTCTTTCAAATTTAACTTAAGTCAACTTTTTCTAACCGTAAATACACCATAGGACTTTCCTCACAATGTTTACCTTTGGGTTATTAAACAATCTTTGGTCATTTTCTGGTGTTTCCTCCTCTCTCCATTTTCACTGGGCACCTTTCATGATGAATTCCAGTAAAATGACAAAAGTGTTGTTTTTCGGATTATGAATTCTCACTTTGGAACTTCAGCCTTACTTTTAACTTCATACTTACAGATACAAAGAGTAGTTATGAAGTTTCAGGATATCTAATAGGTATCTCACACTAAATATGTGAAATCAAGCTCTTATTTTTTTCTCATAAAACATAATTTCTTAGTGTACTTTGTCATCAATAGGTGGTAAACAGTGAGAGCCTGAACTTTTCCTCTAAATTAGTCAACATGCATGCCAATTTTCTCTTCAGCATCTCATGTGAACTGGAAAGAAGAAAAGATTCCCAAATTGGAAGGAAAAGTTCTCCATAGATGTTAACAGAAGGAATAATTCCCAAAGACTGGATGTTGTCCTATATGATTAGGAGCATGAGAAGTGTACCTGTTCTGAACACTTGTATTCATCCTCATACTGAAATTACAGGATAATCAGAAAAGAGTGAAAAATAATAGCTATACATATTGGCAAAGAAGAAATAAAAGTATGTCTAGATTCAGATGATAGAATCTTCTACGTAGAAATTCCTAGAAAATATTATAAGAACTATTCGAGTTAATAATCAAATTTAGCAAGGCTGTAAAGTACAAAATCAATTGTATTTCTGTACAATTTCATTGAATGGTGTATAAACAAAAGTCAGTCAGCAATCCCATTTTACAATAGCACTAAGAGCAAAAGCTAACATCTGGAGGAATGCTCTTTCTGAGATATTTCTGAACTCACCTTTTTACCTTACTCTTGTGTGAAAACCATGCAAAACTATTTTCAGTGCTAAAATGAAGTTCAAGTTTTCTTGCACATACTCTTAATCTTCTCTGAGACATTTTTCATATCCCTCTTATGTAAATCTTTACAAATTTTTATGCAACATTTTTTTCTGAAACCCTTACCTGAACATCTGATTTCCAGATTTAATTATCTTTTTTTTCTGTTTTCACATTTTCTTCCCAGTGTTTTACTTTTTTTATCTTTTGCTTCTTCATATTTCCAACTTGACAATGCATTTTATGATGGATTGAATCCTTCATAATGGTCAATACTGAATCTTTTCTTCATAATTCATAATCTTGCATAGAGTTAATAGGTAGAAATCACTCTAGAATCAATTTCTGCAGTCTTGTGTATTTCTCTACAAACCTGTGCAAGTGATTTGGAGTGATTAAGTCTAATGAATCATTCATTTTACTAGAAAATGTGAGTTCTCTCCAAGTCATAGCTAGTTTGATTCCCTTTGCCTGCTTCTGGGGCTGATATGTAAAATGTGCTCAACATATGTGGAATATGCATCAAAGAATGAGTGAATACTATCTGTAGATTTCATTCACAACCTGATGATTAAGATTCACATCCTGTTTCCATAAATCAGTAATTTTATCAACATGGAAAAATTATCCATCTTCTTCATAAAGTTCGAATAAATAAGTATAAATTAGTAAAAATTAACTTATTATAAATAAAATAATAAGTTAGATTATACTGTTTATCACCCCATTACTACTAACTAATTTTGAAGTATTATTAAAGAAAAAGACAGTACTTTTTACCTAAGAAGTGTTCATTGATTATGAAATATTATTGAGAAAAATGTTTTAAAACTTTAAGACTAACTCAAGACAGCAGGTAACATTTACTAACAGAAGAAAATGGCCTCCATTCACACATAGAAAACAACTTTTGATTATTTGCAAGCTACCTGGTAATAAGTTTGTGTGATACTTGATTAATTAAGTCTTCCCTACCCAGGTTAAATGTCTCATTACTATGGAAAATGCTCTCATAAAAATTAATAACTTGTGCAATTTTAAAAATATGTACCTCACTATCAAATAATAAGTCTTACTGAAAATGAGTTTTTTAATGGTAAATGCATTATTCTCAGCCCAAAACTGTCAGATAAATAAGATTGAAAGTGTTCTCAATAAAATTTGCAAATGAGGATGTCTACCAGTTTGTAATGGATTTTTTTTTAAGTAGGAAAGGTATAATTTCAAATTTCAACAAGGTAAGAAAAATTGAAGGCAATTTGGATAAAATCAACTTGAGTTTTTCAGTTAATGATTTGAAAATAGTTTTGAATGAGCCCAATTGACAAAGACATATTTTGCCAATTAGTTAGTGCATTGCAGGTAGAAATGATTATTCAGCATAGTTTTGAATGTGGCCTTAAGCAAATATTAGCATCATAGTTTAATATAGAGCAATTATGGTGCATGGTTGGAACACTTACATAATTGACTTTGATTATAATCGTCTCTCTGAATCTCATCTAAAAACTTTTCCTAATGAATAGATGGGGGAGTTAGAATAATTAAAAATGGAAAAGCATAGCCTATTTTAAAAGAAAATTTTCTCTTTATTTATAGTCTTATATTAATCCCTTCTATTTTTATTATTATTCTAATTCCTTTCAGCTCTTAATTCAGGATAGAGGTAGTTATTTATATTTGAAGTTTAGAAATTCAGTGGTAGCAAGAAATGTTTTCCAGATGTCTGACTATCTACAATTTAAGGGTGTTACACTTGGTTTTAGAAATTGTTATATAAGAATATAGTGATAGGAGTCAGATTGTCTAAGGATCAAATCTAAACTCTCAAACATTCTAGGAGAAGATATTGGGCAAACCTATTATTATTTAATTAGCTTATTACTTAACAGTCTCCATTTCATTTACATACAATTGAGGTAGTAATTTCATTTTTTTAGCAACACTTAAATAATCAAACACATGTAAACCTCTAGTACACAGAAATCTCTGTTAACTGAATTGTTTCTCAAACACAAAGCAGTGAATAATGAGTAACCATTGTGCACAACATGGGTAAATACAGTAGATCCTTAGTGTGGCTCTAACACTTGGTGAGAATGTTGTGGTGTGAACTGATAAATACAATCAATGAGAGTGTAAATTATAGGTTAGAGATTAGTAAAAAATATAGATTATAGATATAAGATTTTGATAAGTGAGATAAGACAATTATAAAGCAAAAACTGTCATAGACAGGCCTAAGACTCCATTTTGCTGCTTTCTATAAAAAACTGTTACCAGAGCTATTTCTGAGAACCTGAAATGAAAGCTGTTTTCTTATAAAAATTGTTTTTCTGTGCTTTGTACCCCACAAATTGTACCCAATTCAGGATGCAGCAGTGGTCATGGTGAGCTACATCCTGGGCTTGAATGCTCTTGTGGGTCTACATGACTTTGAAGTAGATTCTCACCCCAAGAATCCCCCCCCCGCCCCCCCCCGCCCCCCCCCCCCCCCCCCCCGCCCCCCCCCCCCCCCCCCCCCCCGCCCAAATTCTGGATGTGACTGTCTAGCACCTGCTTGAACCAGGACTGTGGTGAACTGAACTGCAGAGCTAATGTTTTTTGCTGCTGTTTATCACTTGATTGCTGACTGGAATATTCCAGTCCTGCATAGAGCCCACAGGTCCCACTTATTAATATTTTAATTTCTATGATTGACTAGTTTACATGACAATAAGCGATTCCTTAAGTTGTGGTTTCTGTGCTTTTATTTTTTATTCTTTGGGTTGACCAGGAATCAGCTGTCCTCCCATTGAGCTTCAGTATCTGCAGTGGGTGACAGTCCCTGGCCAGGTAAATAAAGCTCTCTTTTGATTTGAAATTAAGACTTAGCCTGCTTTCTGAGGCATCTCCCCATAACAAAATGTCTGAATGACAGATGCTGATCTCCACTTTAAGTCTAAAACAGCATGTAAGTGGCCTTTTCTCTTTTATTTAGTGTCACCATTCTGGATTTCTAAACTTTCTTTTTCCAGAATGTTTGGTCCATTCCTATTTAATGTAAATATTGCCGGTTTAGTTTAAAGACCACCATTTAGTCCTGTGTCCTACTTCTCTCCCATTTTTGCTCTCTTGTTCCTCCATTAATCTTTGCTTTTGGATAACAGAATGCAGTTTATCACGCATGTTCTTCCCACAGCTGACTTCTTTAACTCAGTCTGCTTGTGTTAAACCTGTTTGCTGCAGACAAGTTTACATTACGCATTTTTAAGCTGTAGACAAGTAGTTGCTGTAGACAAGTTTACTTTAGGCATTTTTAAATTTCAGTGATATCTCACCAAACAAAAAAGTTTAAAAACAATATAAATAGATGCAGAGAGTTTAAAAGGAAAGATGTCGAAAGATATATTATGTATACAATTTTAATAGTCACTTTTATAGTTCTTGGTAACTGATTCCAAAATAGAGGCTCTCTGTGAATCTGTGTTCACTACCTATAATTAAACTCCTAATGAGGAGTCTAATTTTCATTTTATATTTTTGGATCCATATTACCAGTTTCTGTTAACCATCACTCTAGTCTGCTTCTAGGAGATCAACCTTTTCAGACTCTGCGTGAGTGAGAGCTTGTAGATCTCATGGGTGGAATAATTTTTCTGTGCCAGGTTTACTTCACTTCATGAATTAAAATTCAATTCCATCCATGTTGTTGCAAATGGCATAGTTTAATTTAGCTGAATAGTATTCCTTTATGTATATAATCATATTTTTTATGTATCACTTGTTGATGGACATAGGTTGATTTTTTTAATCTTGTTTATTGTAGGGAGAATTATCTTTTGTTTTAAAGTAACTAAGCCAACTTTGTCACCTGTTGCTGATTTTCATGATGTGCCCCAGTGATGTAAAATATATCATTAGCTAAGTTGCTTAGCTGGGGATTGGGAGGCTGGAAAACACCTAGAATAAGAATAAGTTAAGGAGTATTTTAGTGATATTTAAATAATTTGCATATTATTATTCCTTAGTGGAAGTTAACATCTACTTTTTCATAAAATGGATTATTTTATTTGATATAGGAAATATATTAAATATACAAAATGAATTATGATTAAGACTTTCATTCTTCTGTGAACTTAAGAGATGATATTAACAGGAATAGTTTACTTTGACATTTTTATAAATAAAAAATCCAGAATGAGAGAATCAACTTTTCTGATGTACAGATGCTAAATTAGCCATTTTAAGTTTCCATGATGCCCAAATCTTTTATCAATTTTTATGTCTAAAATTGAATACAGTAGTTTTATTTTTAACTACTTAAAATAATAAAAATAAACAAGTTATTCAATAATGAATACTGAACAGCAGAATGTTTTTTAAGTTAATCATTGAAATTATACTAAAATCCAATTTATTAGCAGTACAATAATAAATCATTCTTTGATTTTTTTTTTACTTTCAAGTTCATTTGGTCTTGACTGATTATTTAAGTAATTCTTTAAATGTTGAAAACTTTAAATTTGAATACATGAAAACAATTTGATTCTGGGTCTGAAATTGATATCTATGAAAAAGGTTTACTTTTTGGGAGATATTTTTGTGTGTTTGTGTTTATGTATAGCATTACATCATTAATAAATATATTTTAGAAAACTTATAGTTAATAGTTAATACCTTCACGTTTGGGAGAGTTCAATAATATCACTGATGCATTTAGAACAGATTAACAAATAAGCATAACCATCATATCTATAATGAGGAATGAGGATAATCAATCAATATAGATTCTGTAAGTTATAGCTATTTATGTGTCAAAATCCAGGTTCCATACATGAAGTCAAAGTGTAGTATGAAAACCTTCAAAGTTACTTAAATATCACCTTAAAGCAAGAAAAATCTGTTAACTGTAGTGTGAATTTAGTCACCATGGAAACATTAACATTTATGTTGTTCAGAAGAACTGTTTAAATTGTAGTCTGGCAATTCATGCAAAACAGGTTTCAGAATGACAGAAATATATGTTTCTTCATATACTGATATATCTAAATTTGTTTTCCTATTGTGCCAATACCATGTATTAAAAAATAGATGATAATGTATACTAGATGTTACTTGTTAGACAGTTACTGAAAACTCTTTTGTCTATATTAAAGTTGCAATTTAATTTTTCTTGACATTGTGACAGGTGAAGAATTCTTTGCATAATTTTTGTACAAAAACATACTAAAGTGACTAGTATGACTAGCGAGAAAACCTCTGCTTCCAGCTTCTAATCATTAATTGGGGTATACATCTACAACTTCTCCATGCTTTCTAAGCATAGCAGCACCATCATCTACTTACATGCATTGCTTAATAAGAACTACCCGGGATTTCAACTAATCAAAAATAATTTTACTTTACTCCTGCATTATAAATTATACCTCAGTTCTCTCCAAAGACTCATAATGTGTGCATATATTGTAGGCAAAAATAAATAAACAAATATATCAAACATACTGGGATTACTTTACTCAATTTTTACATTTTATAAAAACTGTGTGTAATCGATAGTCTTACTTATAAGATTTTGAATAGGAATTAGTATCTATTAACTAGGCTTGCTTAAAGAGGCGTGGAGGGCAGATGTGAGGAAAGAGATGAGCACTGTGGGCCTGCCTGAAGTTGGTCTAGCTAGCTCGTGGCTTTCTTTCAGCAGTTTCTAAGGCTCCTGCCAGATAAAGCTTATGCTCTGGATTTGATACAGCAGTGCTGTAAAAAGCAGCCACTTCATATAACTCATGGGGTTCAGGATTGTATTTTGGGGGACACCTTCTCCATCCTACTAGTGTTCAGAGTCTAACTTGATATAGAATCTGAGAGCTCCATGCAATCCTGGGAATAATTCTAAGATGCATGACCTAGAACATGATCTTCCAACCTTCAACAGATTTCAAAAGCTTTATAAAATCTGCCTTGAATATCTTTTTTGAGATGTGACCTAGATTGATGGTTCTTCCCATGAATTCAGATTAATAACATTTATTGTAAGTTATCAATTTTATCATCCCTTAATGAAAATGCAAAAATGACCCTTCTAGCTGACAGCTTAGAGATAATATTAATGTAGAAAATGTTTTGTTTTCTACAGCAAAGCATTTTTTCAATTTGAACTTTTACATTAAAATAAATTTTACTGGCCTTACTTCCTATGATGCCTAGATTTGGATAAGATTTTCTGCAGGAAGTAGATTTATAGATGAAAACTAATAAGTAGATAGTATCTTGAATTTCACTTATAGTGTTTTAGAGAAGAATATTATACAATTAATATATATCTATCTCCCTGGATTACTTAGATTGTTCTAGTTTAAATGTCATATCACTCAATACTGATTTTTTTGTCATTCTAATTTTGCTGAAAACTTTACTAATTTGTAAATAAGTATATAATATTGTTCTATATCCACTTGGAAAATTATATTTCGAAAAATTGTGAACTTCAATAGAAAAAAATATATTTTTTGTTATCTTGCATTCAAATATACACACTTATAAGTGAATTTATTTCTTATGCACTATTCACTTCTTAGATATCCAAGAAATGACTGCTTTAAAGCAAGCCCTTCTCATTGCTATACTTAAGAAGAACTGCAAAGAAGACATTCAAAATTTTGTCATAGCATAGTATTTTCTATTTCTTGTTATAAATCTTATTGCCTATGAACATGAGTGTCTTCTTTTGGAAAACTTTCAAGTTTCCTTGCATTTCTATCTCACTTAATGTAATACTAGAGTTGTAGGTTCAAATTCCTTTACAATTTATATCTATGGCTCTATTTCTGAAGGTACCCTTGTATCATTGAAAAAGAAGATTCTTCTCTAAGGTCCACTATACCCATCCCATCACTGTATATGAATGTAATTGGATACAAAAAGATACATAGCACTGAAAGAGAACAAAAGTAGAATTGGAATAAAATATTATTGTTCATGCTTGAAGTATATCCTAGATTTTACCTTTGTACCTATTTATGCCTGGTATTTAGAATGCTTTGATATAGCATTGCGGTGTTTTTTTTTAATGCCTTTTCCTTTTAGAAAATGAACAGAGTATTTTTCCTATAAGTCCTTGGGATAGGCAAGCGAGAATTATAGTTTGAGAAATTATGATTGTAGATTAAGTTTGTCACATAAAACTTTAATGTTAAGTCAAATATATTAAAATTCTAGCATTTCACTATTGACTCATAATCTTGCAATTGTATTAATTATGTAAAGCATAATGTCTCTCATTTTACAACTCTATTTTTAGCATTCATTATTATATTAATGAAAGCATGGATGGATGACTGCATGCTTGTAAGGATTATTTATTTTCTGAATTACCTAAAAATATGAAGGCTGAAATTTGGTCTTATTTAGCATTCTTTATCCAAAGTTCATTGTAGCATCAACCCAAAAATTTAAAAAAAAATTAATAATTTTTACAACTTATATATGAAAGGTAGTATGCTAAATGCTGTAGATATAATATGAGCAAACTAGATCTTATCCCACAAAGGTTTAATTCACTAAGATTAGACACCCTTTTCACTTAGCAATCCTATGTTTATAATTTCACTATAAATTGGGAAATGCAGAATTATATTTGATATTTATACTTCTGACTTAAAAATGAATTCATTCATACATCTCTCTGAACAAAGAAAAAACAAAATGTGAGAATTTTGTTTCACTAGTCTAGACAATAGACACTGACAAATATGAACCTCAGAGGTGGGAAGCAAGCTAGGTGAGTCCTACTCATTACTCAGCACACAAGCATGAGAGTGTGGAATAGAGTAGTGCTGCTGTGGAATATGTCCCCGAGGTTCATATGTTGGAAACATCATCCCCATTGAGTAGTGAAGGGAGGTGGTACTTGATGCAATGCAACTAGTTCACAAGGACTTGAATCAATTGGTGCACTTATCACAAAAGTGAGTAAGTCTTCTTCAGAGTGGGTTTCTAAAATCAATTTTGGCTCCCTCTTGTCGCTTTAGTCTCATCCTCCCTTGTCTTTTGTCCTTTTGCCACAGGATAATGTAGTACATAGCCCCTCAGCAGATGCTGATGTCATGCTCTTGAACTTCCCAGCATCAAGAACGGTGAGTTAAATATACTTTTGTTCATTATAAATTACCTACTCCCAGTTACTCTATTATAGCAAGAGAGAACAGACCGCAATGCCTTTTAATTTTTATCAAGATTTCAGTGCTATCTTAGGTTGGTAGTAGTGTTATTTTTATAACTCTTGATAGATGAGATGTAACTAGAACAGTGTGTAAATAAAAAAAAAAACTATGGCTTAATTTTAACTTATTCTTAATGTCTAATTCAATTTTGTAGCTATTTCCAAATGAGTGATATAATCTGGGGAATTCATTCTACAGAGTCAAAATAACTTTCTTTCAGTGACCACATGTTGTTTTCTTTCTAAACTATATCTCCTCAAAGAACAAATATTCTCAATGTTAGACATGTATCTAGACTTAGACATAGTGAGAAAAAATGCCTTCTCAGTCTGATGTAATTCACAATAAAACTATTATAATATTCTAATTAGCATATGTAAGATTTTAATATTTCATACAAATAGAAAAATAATTTAAAATTTTGCTCTACTTACCTACCTAGCATCTGATTACTTATCTACCTATATATAAGATAAACAACAAATGCCAAAACATCTATCTTTCCTATGCAGTGATTACACTGAATAGAGTCGCCAGTTCAGCCAACAGGTGTGCATTGCACAGCCCAAGGTGTTACAGTCTACACTATTAAGAGCGGATGCTGACTATGAATACAAGCTTCTCCTGGGGAAATTTGCTGGAAAAGTGTCTTGTGTTGGTAATACACACACACACACACACACACACACACACACACACACACACAGTAGACACCAATGGTTTTTGTTGTTGTTGTTGTTGTTTTGGTAAATCTTCTCTTATTCACTTATGGGCTGATGTTGGTAACTCTGAAATAACTGGTGAAAAACACAGAATTTTCTGATTTTGTCCTTGAGCTTAAAGGTACAGTGGATTCCTTCCATGTGTCCTTTCCCTTGGTTCAGTGTTCAGAAATGGCCTCCCTGTTTCCTAGTTCTGTGGTCTCTTTAATTGAAGTCCACATTTTTGGCTTTAGTTTTCTTTTCTGAGGAATAGGGATAATAACATAATTGAAACCACAAATAGGTGTGGAACTCTAATAAGATAATCCATTCAAAGACCTGAGAAGTGTGCTGGAGCATAGCTTAGTGCATTTATCCTAGAGGCCAGATAAAATATAATTTTATTTTGCTATTACATTTTCAACAAAATATTATTTTAAATCTTGATAATTCAAATGTATATGGAAACAATAACAGCTATTGAATGCTAAAATACTGTTTAAATATATAAAGCAAACCTAAATGAGGCACTGTAAAATTCTTTTTTATGGATGTGCTTCTTGAATAAAACACTCTTTATTCATCTATAAAAGAAATTCTCTATAATTCTATAATTGTAGCCATTATGAAATTTATCTTTAATTATGTACTAATTTCCCTTGTCATTGTGTCTTTTTTAATGTGTTTTATTGTTTATTTTTCTCCCAGGACTGTTTTCCCAACTCCATTTTAAGGTACTTCAAAGCAACAAATAGATCTCATTCTTTCTTCATCTTCTAACTTAAATACTTCATTAACTATCATATAGAATAGTTATAGAGTAAAACCATTATATAAAATATTTATTAAAGTAAACTTTTAAAATTAATATCTCTTGGCTTGATTTTAAGCTATGCATAATGCATGGAAGAAATTATATAATGTAATTATAACTCAGTCTCCTGGGGATACTTACCTTTGCATTCCACTGGAGAAAAACAATGGAAAATTGATGTCTGGCCAAGGTAAGCCTGCTCTAGTTTGGTTTCACCATGGCCTTTGGAAACATGCCACTATGTACATTGTAAATGAGGATCTTGAGGCTCAGGAGGGGACATTTTACACTGTATCGCAGAGTGGGTCAGCATAAGAGAACAGAAACAGGAAAAAGGGTTGTCGGACTTCAAAGCTTAGCATCTCAGTTAAGAAAAATCTTGAGTATGCAACTGATTTAATTTTATTCATGTTCACATTTGCTTTAGCTTTCATTTTATATCAACAAATATTATGGGATGAGATTACTGATAATCATATTCAGATTTCATAGAATGTAGCAATGAAACATTTATAGTGTATCTGTTTTTTAAATGAAAAAGTCGTTTTTCAACTATAGCTGGAAAGAAATGCCTAGGTCAGATATCATGATAATTTTACCTGAGAGAAACCAATTCCAGCCATGTGTGGTGGCACATACCTGTAATCCCAATGACTCTTGAGCCTGAGGTAGAAGGATCTAAATTTGAGGCCAGCCTGGGCAATTTAGCAAGACTCTCAGCAATTTAGTGACATTCTGTCTCAAAACAATAATAAATAAATAAGTAAAAAGGGCTGGGGATATTATATTCAGGGGTAAAGCACCCCTGGGTTCAATCCTCAGTACCAAAAAAAAAAAAAGGTTGATTCAAATCAACAGACAAATTCACTTATGTCTGAAACTCCATCAACTAAAGGTTTTCCACAATGAGGTCATTCTAGCTTGTACTTTAGTTTTTCTGCATATATGATAGACATGATTTTTATCTCTGACCAGACTTCATACTGGCTAAGTGAAGCCAAGCTCAGATACCAAAAGTCAAACATTAAGTGAACCAACCTTTATGGAAAAATAAGTTGTAGAACAAGCTTCATCATAAAGCACAGTTAAAATATTTTCCATTAAACTGTAGATAAAACATTGGCATTAACAGAAGTTGTTTCTAATAAAATCATGAAGACAAAAGCTGAATATATTCCATAGCTTTAATTCCTTGTGATTGTTCTCTAAGTTTGTGCTCTGAACCTTGACCTGCATTCTGTGCCTGCTTGTGTTCTCACCTGTGTGTTTTCTTCCCCATCTTTACACCACCTCCCAAACTGCTTCACCCTCCAGGCTGGATCACATCATGTTGTTTTGTTTTTATCAGCTCTTACATACAACTTTGAAAATGCACATCTTATTCTTTAACTCTTAACTTTTTTTTTCTGGAAAAAAATATTATCTCTGAAGATTAACTTTATATACTGTAATAATTATGACTTTATGAACATTCTCTGAAATGAATGCTGACTTATTTCAATGTCAATATTTCACTATGATTCTCTGTTTTATTTTGTGTCATTTTCTTTGCCCCCAATCTTGTTTTCCTTCTGTGTACAAGATCCATTTCCATCACAAATGACTGTGTGGTCTACCATCCTTGCTTGTCCATCCTCTGCCTTACCCCATAATATCATGCAGTAAGGAGTCACTCTCTGGGTCTACAGAGGTTGAACTCTGGCACATGGTTTCCACAGGGTTACCCATTGGGGACTTCCTTGATATTGATGTGTAGCTTCTGGAAATGAATTAGTTTCACTGGGAACAAAATCTTTCTGGGGCTACTGTCAGTTGCCTTGCTTTCTGGCTGTTGAGAGTATTCAAGAAAATCAAAACTAGTAACTTGAAGAACCAGATGAGGCAGCCTTAAAGCTACTGTTTATCTAGCCAGATAGTTACTCTTGAATCAAATCCATCTCTAGACTTAACAATGTTATAGAATATGTTTCCTTTTTGATCAAGATAATTACAGTTGGGTTTGTAGCATTTTAAATCAATAGTGTTCTAAAAATAAAAACTGTTAACAAAAGTGATGTTAAATAAATAAATATGGTATAAAAATCAAAGGAACTTTCTACCCTGATATACAAGTTTGCAACTGATTGACAAATTAACAAAACATTTGTAAAAACATAACTTGGTTCATTTTGTAACTTTGACCACATCCTGTGAAGTGTATGTATTTAGAACACCTGATTAAAAAAAAAGGAAAGTGTAGGTATATGTTAGTCTATACTTAAGTCCCAATGCTTCCTTGGACAGCTATTCTCAGTTTTATTGAGCACTAATTGTATTTGCTTGTGGCTATCCTAGTTATAGCTGAAAATCAGAAAATAAAGGGTTTTGCAGGATTTCCAGGAAAACTTCTATTTAGTTCAGACAGCTAGAACACCTACTGTCATGTACTCCTAGATAATAGAAATTCACACTAGGACCAAGGCAAGAGTATCGGAGAATGATGCACACCACACAGTGATTCTCACAAAAGTTGGAAGAGCAACTTTGAAAATTTCCTCCTCCTCCTCCTCCTCCTCCTCCTCCTCCTCCTCTTCTTCTTCTTCTTCTTCTTCCTCTTCCTCTTCCTCTTCATCCTCCTCCCCCTTATCCTTATTCTTTCATATGCTAAGTGCATTTGGAATGAGATTCTGATAATTCCATGATGCAAAGGCATTGTAATGCAGTACTGGAGTATGTCATACAGAAATATATGTTTTTCTCTCTATCTATACATATATCGTGAATCTATCTATCATGTTGGCTGCTTGACAACATTAATTATTTCAATCTTCCCACTATGTCTTTGATCTACAGTGCAGGATTAATAGCTCCCATCTGTATCAGTAATAGGAGGTTGTTAGCTGCTCCTTTAATTTAGATGGTGAGTCTCAGATGACCATTGGCTCCAGGAGTGGGTGGTACATGATAAGCACCTGGCTAATAATTGATTGAAATCTCTTTTAATCATTGGTCAAAAACAGAGTGAAGACCAAAGACTAAAGCGAGGACACTGGTAGAGAAATAATGTCTTATTTTCAAGAAGATTGGGATTTGGGAGTAGATAGTTAAGACAGAAGAATGTTTAGCTTGTAGGATTGTGGCTACCATTTTTGCCTGCCAAGTGAAAAAAAAAGTGTATAGAATGACTACAAACTCTGAAGGACAGAAACGAGAGATAAAATGGGTTAAGATGGCTCACTTTTTATTCCAGATTAAAACAAAACAAACAAACATACACACCTAAATATCTGTTAAAACACATTCACACTTAAAACTACTATTTTAAAAATCTAAAATTGAGGGACAGACTAATATCCTTTTTGACTTAAATTATTTCTCCCCCTTACAATTGAAAACATTTGTTGCTCAGAATTATAACCCCAGTGACTGGCATGATTTCTGACATTATTTCTGACACTATTAATGTTTCACAAATGAATGAATGAAGGCAAACACATAAGCTATTATTGGATTTACTTAAGTAGAATCAAAACATTAAAGGAGTTACTATTCAGAAGAAATTTACATGCAGTTTTCCAAAGATAGTTTCACTATTTGCCATATTCATAAACATGCTTCTGGCAAGTTTGAATGACCAGGTTTTAATTTAAGATTACTTAAGTGAATCAAGATTATAAGAAATTTATATTCTTCCTTATGTTTTCTACAATAAAAATTATAAGCATGTGCAGTGAAAATAAAAGAAGGAAATGTGGAGAGATAAAGGAACATTAAAGGTCAAAATGTTATCTCAAGAATATGTGGGGGAGCATAATAATCATTGCTATGAATAATCAGAGTTACTGACTTTTTATAAAATCAGAAATAGGAAGAAGAGAAACTAAAACAATTTTTAACAGTTATTTTAAATACCTTTACTCTAGTGGTTTATATTATTTAATTTTGCCTTCAGTGAAATATAATTTTAACCCATAAATTGAAAAGAATAACCCTATTCACCCAAATCAATTTAAAAAAATTTATTGATAGAATAGTTCACTGACATTTTTAGTAAACATAATTATATGAGTAATTGGATAGTGCTATATTTTGAAAGATGAAATTCTAATATTGTACTACACAGCATGATTGCATGTTCTAATATATTTTAGTTTTATTATAACATTTATTCATTAATTTAGAACTTATTTTATGCTAGATCATCTCAACAAATTTGCATTTAAATGTATCGTATATATTTCTAGTAAAAGAATCTGGCTTAATTATATTATTTAATAAGACTCTAATATAAAATTATTGCATTTTAATATTATTATTAGAATTTTTGAGTCTCCAGAGATTTTTATACAATGTCTATATATAGAAATATTATTTGCTTATATGTGCTAAAAGATTTTTACTGGTTCCTTTTGTTCAACTTTCTCATTTGTTGTTAAAATTTAAAGAGCCATAATCAAAACATACTGGTCATTTTAACAAGAAAGCATGGTGCTGTGGTTAAAAAATATGTTTTGAAGTTAATTTCTCTAAATTCAAATGTCGTCTCCTCTAGTTACTGCCAAGTTAATAAAATGATCTGTGTAAAGTATTCCTATTTTAGTATACAAAGTAGTAATAAAAAATCACCCTCTTAGAATGTATTATTAGTAATAAGTGAGGTTATTAATACAAGACATATGGAACATATTTTATTGCTGTCATCTAATTATTAGTTGAAATAAGATACGTTTTTCTTTTTTCTTTCTTAATGTAAGAATGTTGTGACGATGCTTTCTTGCCTAGGAAAATGGAGTAAATGTGCCTTTCCGTATATCTCCCACGAAGTACAGCTTGAAATTATGGTCGTTATATATTTTTATAAACACACACACACACACACACAAACACACACACACACACACACACATATTCAAGAAATTCTGGATCTTGGTTTGATGATTAATCAGCTAGGAATCTCGGAGCCTTAGAAAGCCAGTTACCTCTTTTGTTTTTTTGTTTGCTTGCTTATTGATTAGAGAGTGGAATTTTTAACTGTATCTCTGACCTAGGGAGAGTGAACATGGACTAAAATGTTTGAGTTAACCAACAATGTGCAATGATCTGATCAATCATGGCTATCTAATAAAGACTACAAAAAATCCATAGCATAATGTTTAAAGAGCATCTGTCTGTAGGCATAAGTGTCTGCACCATCTAACTACTCCTAAATTATTAAATTGTACATCTTTATTATAAACTGAATATAGTATTTTCCCAAGTTCCATTTGTTATTTTAGTAAAAGTTTCAACCTGAAGGTAGGGTTGTGGGAACTTCCAATCTATAACTGATTCCTCAGAAACACAGGTGAGAACCTGGATGTATGTGATTGACATCTGAAGTATAAGCAGGATATCTATGGGACTGAACTCTAAACCTGTGGCATCTTATGCCATCTCAAGTAATGTCACAGAACTAGCTGATGTGGGCGAAAAAGAAAAAGGACAAACAAATAAATAAACAAAAACCAATAACAGCATTTTGGCAACCAAAAGAGTTGTTTTTTTGAAGTGACATCAAAGACATTCAGATCTAGACTTTTTGAACAAAAACAGATTTACTAATTCCTTTGTAATCTGTATAATTGTCTTACTCTTTGTCTTAATATATTAGCTCGGTTTCCAGAAAAATTATGTGTTTAAATTGCAATAGGAGGCATCTTTGCCTTGAAATTGAATTGAGGAATTTTTGTCTATTGATTGTTAAAACTGTATTATAAATAAATAAATCATACTTCTTCAACTATTTAATTAATCATATGATTTTTTTCCTCTTTAGCCTTGCAATGCATTAGATTAGATCTACTGATTTTCTGGTGTTCAAATATTGTTTTTATACCTGAAAAATATTACCATTTGTTGTAGATGTAGTTATTTTTATAGTTTTCAAATTTGATATGGATGTAATATTTTATTCGTGACTTTTGCATGTATATTCATAATTGTATTGATTTTTGGTAGTCATCTCTTATAATGCCTTTATTATTGTTGCTGTTATTTTGGAATTAGGCTAATTTTGTTTTCTTTACTTACATTTTCTAGAAGAAATTGTGCAATGGTGGTTTATTTTGTCATTCAGGATTTTGTAAAATTTCCCATTAAAACCATCTGAACTTGATGCTTTATTTTTTGAAGTTAATAATCACTGCACTCAATTTCTTTAGGTAAAGGTTATTCAGATTTTATCTTTCTCTTTGTATGATTTCATACTTTGTACCTTTGAAGGGATTTGTACATTTATCCAGTCCCTCAGTTTGGGGAGTAGAAGTCCTCATTGTTTTTGTTAATTTTCTTTTTCATGTCTATAGGATCTATATTAGCCAACTTTCCATATCTGTGATAAAATACCTGAGAAGACAACTTAGAGGAGGAAAAATTTATTTTGGGTAACAGTTAAGTTTCAGTCCAGAAAGCCCCAAGGAAGAAGCATCATGGCTGAAGCAGAGAGACGGGGGCTTTGGGATCAGGGTCATGGACAAGATCAACTCTTCCAGGGCATGCCCCCAGTCACTCATTTCCTTCAACTTGGTCCCAGCTGTTATCAATGCATTCAACTACCAATGAATTAAAACACTGCTCAAATCAATAAATTTACTGGTGATGTCAAAGTTATGATCCAATTCTTTTCCAAAGCCCACATCTAGACTCTACTGAATTGGGGCCAGACTTTCAACACATGAGCCATTAGGGGATAGTTCATATCCAATCCATAAGACCATCCATCAACATCATTTGCATACTTTGGGTAATCAACATACAAACATGGTCCAAACTTATATTGGTTTATAAGGATTTTAACTTTCATTCAATTTTTGTTTACTATTCCTGTGCTTTGATTTATTGTTAAATGCATTTATTATTTTCTTCATAAGTTTTAAAATATAGTTTATATTTTGGTATTTATACCACATGATAAACCTCAAAACTATCTTTTGTCTTCTATATTTGCTGCAAATTTGTTTTTTTACCCAGAGTTTGATGAGGTTTATAACGTTTATTGATTCAGGCAGAAAGAGCAATATTGTACATGAAAAAAATGTATATAATTTCCAAAGAATATCAATGACCTAAATACCCACCAATAAACAACTGAATAAATAAAACCAGAGGTAATGAATCAATGGGGGGTGGTGAGGCTATCATTCCAACAACAATAATCATCCTTTAATGTGTATAATTCAATGATAAATAAAACCGCCTTCATGAGAAAGAGGGAAAACTTCTATAGAGACACATCAGAGCTCATGACTAGCAATTGTCTGAGAGAGGTAAAATAAGTATATGATAGACTTGATTTGTTATTTTTGTTTTTTATTCAAAAACTATTTATTAAAATTCTGTTGATTAATGTTCTATCCAACTGTATATCCACTTTGGAGTTATATCCACTTTGGAGCTCTCAGTTACATATTAGACTTTTGCATGTATATTCATAATTGTATTGATTTTTGGTAGTCATCTCTTATAATGCCTTTATTATTGTTGCTGTTATTTTGGAATTAGGCTAATTTTGTTTTCTTTACTTACATTTTCTAGAAGAAATTGTGCAATGGTGGTTTATTTAAGGTGTCACATAGAAAATATTTGGAAATTGTAAAGTTGCAGAACCACAAAATTTATTCTGAAAGCACAAGTATACAACTTTCTGGATTATATTCTAAATTAGTTATATTTTATTATGCTTAAATATGGTATGTTCATTATTTTTTCTTTTTATCAGTCAGAAATACTACAATTCCCAGAAACTTAGTGATGTGCTAATGTGTGTTTACTTTAAAATACATCAGGATAATTTAAGTTCAAATTTGAAAATTACAGGCAAAATAGCATTTGGATTCCTTTGTTAGTCATTGTTCTTTATCATACTATTAGCTTTCTCTTTTGTGAAATAACTATTATAAGGGTTTTTAAGATAAAAAGCAAATTCATCACAAGATTTCAAGATTTTTATATTTTTTACAAAGCTAGATTTTCTCACTGTGTGTATTTTTATATGATATGAATATAATATAATATGTACATTATTTATATTTAATGGCTTGTGCAGAAGAGTCTTGATGTACTATTTAGTTCCTCTTATGCTCAGTAAAATTACTTCTTATTGTATTTTCACAGTTTCATTGCTTCACAGACAGTGCTAAGATATAGAATTTCTTTAAAATAATCATATATAGCATTTAAGAAATGATAAGTTTTATTGTTTCTCATTATATGATATGGAGTTTTCTTGCTGGAGAAATCTTGAATATGGTGATGCATTTCGAAAAGAGTAATTTGGTAGTTGACAAAAAATTTATATTTAAGGTTAACTTAGTAGATTGGGCACAAATGGAGTATTTATAGCATGACAAAAATGACTATATCAGCCTTCAGTTTGCCATGTAAATAATGGTTCTTATGTTTGCCTGCTCTTCATGGAACAGAGATAAGTTTGTAACATAAATTTTATGATGCCTTTGCTCTCATAGGGTGAAGTACAGAAAGCCTCAAATCACAAAAAGAATCTCCTTGAAATTACGATGTAATTATGGTTATACAAATGTCTTTTAGTGAGTTGTATCACAGGGGTTTAATGTATGTCACTCATGACAGACATTTTACTACACCAAAGGCATCACTGTTTGCCAAGTAACACATGCCACACCATGGGTTTCACTCCAAGTGTGAGAAATGACCCACTAAAGGACCTCCACATTTAGTTCAAAGCCAAAAGAGCCTTAATTATCAATTTAATCCTGGTTGCAATTTATAATTCACACCTTTGATATAGTCAGGGCTTCTTTTGTTTAAATCGTCATTTTCATCACAACAAAATAAATAAAAATGAGAAGAAAGTGTCACTTCTACATTATTTTTATTATCATAGATAATAATAATGTCACTTGAATATTTTTTCAGGCACTGCTAAAGGATTACAAGTGTAGGAAATCAATAATGTTGAAGAATGTGTAAATATATATATATATATATATATTTACAGACACACACACACACAATATATATATATATATATATTGTGTGTGTGTGTCTGTAATATTTATGTTACACATGCTGAATCTGGACTTCTTTTTCATTCTTTACATTTTTAACACTAATACATATACAACCATATATGTGATAATATGCACTCTATCCATACTTGTATTCGTAGTCTTTTCCTTGAAATATTACAAAAACAGTAATGATAATATGATTTAGGAGCCATAATAGTATATAAAATGCTTGAAAATAAAGTTCTTCCCCTGAGAATATTTTAAATTAATATATTACTTCAATTTTCCAATGAGTAATAGTTTGAATAAAGTGCCACCAACCACTACAGAAAATTTCTTCTCTGATATTGTTTTATTTGAGGTTTCAACTATCTTTTTCTAGAAAACCCACACAGTGATCCAATATTCAAAAATTTAAGTATATAATGAATAGATGAGTGTTAAATTTAAGTTTATTAGAAAACCAAAGGAATACATAAAAATATGTTAATAAAATTTTACATCTGGGGAATTCTCTGATTTAATTTGGGCTTGAGTAGCAAATAAGGTGAGTTTATTCTATGACTAACCATTGAAGTGACTTTTATACAAAAACTGACTTGAAGAAAAGTTTTGAATTGGTTTGGAAGTCAGTCTCTACTTTATTTTTCTACAATTCATCCAGGTCCTTCTAGTTGCTTAGGTCTTCTTGCTCAATTCTTAAATTTAGTTTCCATTTACCTTAAGCTAATATTAGAAAAAAAATATTTATCTACTTAAAACATGCACACAAATGCATTTGATAAGTCATTACCAAAGCAACATAACAAAAATAAATAATAATAAAAGATTATTGTATTTTAAAATGAAATAATTTAGAAACTTTCTTAAAGCAGTTTCATCTAATCCTTTTAAATGACCTGTGTCTTCATTTTTTCACTGGTTCCTTTTGTTTAATCAAGAACTATAATGATCATTGGCTTCTCTAAAGCAGGAATAATTAATAACAGGCTTATGAGTGATTTCAACGTAAGCATTCTTAAAACTCAAATATAAACCATATGTTACCCTTCAACAGATACATTGATACAATTTAATAGGATGATATAGAAATAGCATTTCTTTTACTAACTAAACAATCTCAAAAGCTAATGGCAAAAATTATACAATTTTTATACAATTAAGCAGTTTATTCATTTTTTTTAAAGAGAGAGTGAGAGAGGGGAGAGAGAGAGAGAGAGAGAGAGAGAGAATTTTTTAATATTTATTTCTTAGTTCTCGGCGGACACAACATTTTTGTTGGTATGTGGTGCTGAGGATCGAACCCGGGCCGCACGCATGCCAGACGAGCGTGCTACCGCCTGAGCCACATTCCCAGCCCAACAGTTTATTCATTAATGTACTCAAAAACATCTGCATAGAAATATGCAATGATCCCAATAAAATAAATATTGTTTTACTATTGGTTTAAAGTATTTTTTGATATACCTACTATTAACATTTAAGATAGATTTATATAGGCAAAACAGCATTCATTTAAAAAACAGTTATTTAATGTTTATGAAAATACATATGTCAAAATAAAAAAAGAGAATCCAAAGATTGTTTTTCATGCCACAGAACTTTTTGTCTTAAATTATATTGTTATATGGCCTAGCCTCCTTGAAAAGAAAAAAATATTAATTTTCTCCCTTAGGTAAAAGAAAAATAGAGTTGTTCAAATTTGTTTTAAAATATTTGCATGGGAACTCATTCATCTTGGTTAAATAGGCATTTGGAAGGAAACCATCATTCATGAAGCATTGGCTAACTCTCAGGAACTATGAAAAATTTAAAAATTAGTGTAATATTCTGTCCTCTGATTTGTCTCTGAAAATTGCAGCCCACCACTTTCTTTTTTGAGGGATCTTCACAATCTTCAGTTAATTGTAGAGGTAAAAATTATATGAAGGAAATTATTCTTTTATTTATTTTATTTACAAACATAAACTCAACTAAAAAAAAACAGCCACATGAAATAACATTGAGCAATGTGAAGATTTAGATCTATGAGAAAACACACACACACACACACACAAAAAAAAAATTGAGCCTAATACTCCCCTGACTTAGGGTTGTAATAATATTTTTATGTTCTTTTTCCTGTAAATATATGTATAGAAAATAGAAATATGTTGAATATATTGTTTCCATATATACATAATGCTTATATATGTGTATATAATGCTTATAGTCCAAAAATATTTTTTTAAATGCTTACCTTCTCCATGCTCTATTTTTTGTTGAAACTAGCATTTCTTTTATTTTATTATAATTATTGACTTATTAATTGTACAAATTAATAGTATTCACTATATTTTCCATACACACATATATCATGCATTAATTGTGTGCATTTTTCCTGCTTTACTTTCTCTTCACCTCCCCTCTCTCCTCCTCCCCACAACCTTTCACCAGTCCCTTGGAGGATTGTAGTTCCTCTTATACTTTTGGGTCCTCTTATTCTTTCTTTCTTTCTTTCTTTCTTTCTTTCTTTCTTTCTTTCTTTCTTTCTTTCTTTCTTTCTTTCTTTCTTTTTTTGAGTTTCTACATAGAAGAGAAAACATGTAACGCTTCTGTATCTGTCTAACTTAGATTCACATTCTTTCCTCCAGTTCCATTCATTTCCAGCAAGTAGAATGATTTCATTCTTCTGCATGGATGAGCACTATGCCTCTGTGCACCCTGTTTTCTTCATTCATTCATAAATGGGCACTTGGGCTGATACTGCATCTTGACTACTATAAATAATACTGCAATAAACACTGATATGCAATCATCTCTTTTGTATGAATGAATCATAGATATAAGTTTATTCGATACTATATGAAAATATAGAGCAGGTCACAAAATGATACTTTCAAATCAATTTCAGTGGTTAGTAATCAATTATATATGCTTAAGAGAAGGTGGAAGTACATTTACCAAAACTTAAAGAAGAATCACTATCTTTTGGTAAACAGATGATGGCATCTTAATATTTTCATTTTTGGTTTGATTTTGATTATTTTTTGCTACAGTTATTTTTTAAATGAATAGACATAAATGTACATTTTCAATTAAATTTACTTTAAAAGGGGGAAGCATCCTTCAGAAGGATAATGATTTTATATTTCCATTCTTTATTTAACTCACATATAATGAGCACCAACTGAAGACCAAGGAGACTGACATTATTTTCCAGTTCACAGTGTGAAAACCTAGTGCTCATATACTTTGAATAGCTTACATGAAATAATTTAGTTGTTATTGGATTCAAATAAGACTCTTGATTCCAGAATTTCACTCTTGGTTCCATGATTCTTGAATGTTCGTGGAAAATATATACACACAAGAAAATAAATGATACAGGAAAAAAGTTATGATTCCTTTATATAGAAGCTTCTTTTGTAACTCAGAGAAATAAATCATCAAATGGTAGCTACTATCCCAGGGATAGTAGCTACCATTTGTTAAAACATTAATCTTTCTTTTTTTCTCCAACAACAGACCATACATAATAATCCCTTTTGTAGAAGAGGAAAGGAGGATATGGAAGCTCAGAGCTATTAAACCATTTGACTCACGGAGATCACAGTGCAGTCACAGGGAAGGCAGCTGGCAAGGTGACCAGAGGTTAAACTATGAAGTTCTTTTATGTTTTGGTCCTAAATTTGGAATTTTTTTCATTGACAATGCAGTGTCAAAAGAATTTTTGTTGTGTTATATTTGTTCTGTTTTTAGAAGAGCAGAACTATGGAATGAAACAGAAAAAAAGTCTTAAACTTATGGCTCTCTTTCCATACACATGTTCTTTGTGAAATACACTGAGGCTGTTATTCCCATCTATTTCCCTCATAGATTGTCCTTGATTTATATTTAAAATATATGTGTCAGGTCATAAGGGGAGAGTATTTTCAGACATGAGTATATATTTAGACTTAGGGACAGCCAAATCAATTATCCAGAATACATCGGCTACAGTGTCACTCAATAAGCAACCAGAATTTCTGAAATGTTCCATCCCAAATACAAGATCACATTTTTCTCCAGAAATATATTTCACTAATCCCTACAAACAGGAAAGTCACTAGTTCCCATTTTCCCATTTGGTTGGAGGTAAAACTACAGTCAATTATATCATGATGATCAGCATGAGTTTTATTAAAAGAAAGCCAGTTTAATGTGGCTTCTGTTTTCAAAAGATAAGTTCTGATTTTAATCATCAAGATATAATTTTATGAAAATGATTTAAAATATCATATTTGTAAACATATTAAAATTAATTGTAGAACTATGTGCAATCTCTTCGGACAATTGTCTTATCAATGTAATTTGGAAGTATATAGGCAGAAATAGATTCTTTTAGAGAACATTTATTTGTTCTACAATAATATGATGTTTGACATTCTTTAGAGATGAAATAGTTTAAACACCAAGGAAACTTTTTTAAAAAAAAGGAAGCGAATGACTTTATAACTGAATTTTAAAGGATAACATTTATGATATAAGATTGAAGGGATTCATACTAAAATGGACTTCTTAATGCTACTAAAGAAATTAAAAGTCTGTTCCTATTATTATTGTTGTTTTTATTATTTTAATCAGAAGACTCAGATCTAAAACACACACACACACACACACACCACTTATCACAAAGTACTACATTTATTACAGTAGCAGAGATCTACTATTTCTAGAAATGTTACAAACTATGTTCCTAAAAAAACTTTTGCTTCCTTTTAAAGCTTTGTGATGTGTTATCAGTGACAAAAAATAATTTATGTTTTTAAAGATATACTTAAATAAATGTCAGCATTGTAGAAGTCGGTAGCCCTGCAAGACTTAATGAAAAAATTGAACTCAAATTCTAGGTCTTATGTTCAGATGTGTCATGAAACACATCTTCCATACCTTTAGGTTTGCTGGTGGTGTCCTGTCATGCATAACCAGCTGCAGCTATAACCTGCAAGAGGTTTTGAGGCAGTGGAAAAACTAAAAGTGTTTGTCAAAGAAGAGAGTGGAAATATTAGAGAGTGGAAATATTATGTAGTAGAATTATCATGCATAGTTTCTGTGCATGTATTAATTTATATTTTTGGAACTTCCGTGATTTTCTTCAATTTTAAATGTTTGCACTCTTTATTTTTATTGGTGTCTAAGAATGATTATGTGCTAAAGAAATTAGTTCTTAATTAGTGTGTTATAAATATCTCCTAACTTTAATAATGTTTTCAAACTGGTAGGATATTTTACTGTAATATTTTATCATTTATATAGTGAGATTTATTTATTAATCTTTCCATTCATAGTATCTATTTAGTCTCTTGTGTTTGTTAAATAATGCCGATCTTACCATAGATGGAATTGTTTTCATGTTACCTTCAAAATTTTTCAATTTTCCTTTTAAAGTACATATTCTTAAAATTTGTTTGTAATTTACTGTTGAGTAATTTTTTTTCTATGAGGTTTTACTTCGGTGGTTTTAATATCAATTTGCCTTACCATTTTATAAGATATTATACAAATTTGTTTTTGGTTTTGCTTTGTGACCAGTACTGGTGATTTTATCACTTTTTTATGTTTATATGTAAAATTAAAAATTACTTTTTATGTAATAACTAGATACTACCAAGAGGCAAATACTATTTGTTCTATATTTTATTAATTTGTAAAATCTTCACATCAGAAGAACCTTTATATATTTTATTTTTCACAACAAATCCACCTACATACAGGGGCTGTGGATGTGGCTCAAGCGGTAATGCGCTCGCCTGGCATGCTCGGGGCGCTGGGTTCAATCCCCAGCACCACATAAAAAAAAAATAAATAAAAATATTGGGTCCACTGAAAACTGAAAAATAAATATTAAAAAATTCTCTCTCTCTCTCTCTCTCTCTCTCTCTCTCTCTCTCTCTCTCTCTCTCTCTCTCCCCCTCTTTTTTTAAAAAAAAAACACCTATGAACCTATTTCTAACTTTTATTCACTCAATCTATGTATTTATTTAGCATAAAATAAGCACTGGTTTTCCTTGCAAACAAATCTGAACGATGCTTGACCCAGTACTTTTTGGATAAGAGATTGTGGACCTGTTTTTTTTTTCTTAATTAATTAAAAAAAAACATTTTCCTACTTATACTGTAGTATAAATGTATCATCCCTAATCTATATCTAATCCAACAAGTGAGTTGTTTTTATATTCAAAGACATATCCTAAACCTGTCACTTACTTTCCCTCTGTGACATCACTGTGCTCAAACTGACATTTTATCTTCTCTGATCATCTAAATCATCTTTCTACTTGTCCTCTGGCACCTCACCTGCCAGTTTGCCATGAGTTTATCCAGAGCCAGTTCACCCTTTTGGCATGGGCAGAGCCAATTGTTAACTTTCAGGATCTGCACAGGCTGTTTGTTAAACACAGACATTATTAAAAAGTAAATTTCATTAGGTTATAATGAAGAATTTTAAAATGCTGTCAATAGTGCATAAACTATCATTTAGTTATAGTCATCCTTAAGTGTCTTTAGGCGATTGTATTCAAAAACCTCTACTCCTCAGCTGATCCCAAATCCTTGGATGCTCACATCCCTTTTATAAAATGGCATTTTATTTTATATGAAACTTGTGGAATCTAATTACACATTTTAAACTGTCACTTGATTTTAACACTACTTACTATAATGCAAATGCTACGTACATAGTTGGGATACTGTTTTGTTTAGGGAATGATGGTAAGAACAAGTCTCACATGTTCGACACAGACACCTTTGTTTCTGAATATTTTTGATCCAGAGTTTATAGAACTCACTGATGCAGAACCCATAGATACCTAAGGCTGACTGTATTTTCCTACATTTATCACCTTTGGATGCACAGTTACTCATATCTATAAATCTGTGTAGTAGAAATATTTATTACTTAGTTATGCATATGAAGAGAGAGTTGAATTTCAGGAATTCTGGTTCTTTCACATTTTTAAAAAGGACAAGTGCACAGAAAAAGATATCATAATTCTTGCTTCATTAAGCACTATCACATTACCTCAAATTACCCATTTTTATTTTGCTGTTTATTATTTATGTATTATACATTAATGGTACTAATATAACAAGCAGGTGAGGCTCATCATGCCACCCTATAAATTAAAATTACCGGGAATTTCCATTGACTCCTCCAGTCAGGCAACCAGTTCCCCCAGCTTTGTGCTTGGTGCAGAGGATATGACAAAGTTAATTTGTGTGTTTGAATTGAGTTAAACAATGTTTTAATTTACTTAATTTAAAATTTACTTCATGTTAATAAAATGTCTCAATGCAGAGAATCCCTAACTTAATGTTGGCTTAACTTGCAAGTTTTCTACTTTATGATGTTGTAGAATAAATATATATTCAGTAGCAAATATACTTTGAATTTTGAATTTCAATGTTTTCCTGGGCCAGAAGTATGCAATGAAAAACTTTCTTATGACCCTGGGCAGCAGCAGTCAGCTGTAGCTACCACATTGAGGAGGGGCATCTACTGATTTTCTGTGGCGTGCTGTGTTCCTGAGTTGTGCTGTGTTGTGATTTGGTAGTTTAGGTACATGCAGTGCATATTCAACTTACAACATTTTCAACTTACAGTGGGATTTTGGAGATGTAACTTCATTGCAATTTGGGAAGCATCTCTATAGATAGATATAATTTGCTTAAGTCATTTGTGAAAGCTGTTTCACACACACACATACACACACACACACACACACAGGCACACAAACACAGGGATACACTCATGTGTTACTGAGTCTGTGTAAATTCTTAGGCCTTAGGTATAGATATAGGGTCAATGACATCATATTGTATTTACTATTACAAGCATCTGTAGTAGATTTTCTCATTTGTTAAAATAAGAAAAATAATAATTGCACATAATATAATTCGTGTAATTATCATTATATATGAGCAGAAAGTAATTAACATATGGGCAACAAAATATTAAATAATAACATTGTATGAAAAATATTGCTGACATTACCCTTTTGTCTTTGTTTGATATAAAGTTAATTGATCTTTTTTTGTCATTTGTTTGAATTTTATGCATACCTTTAAATGTTTTGAGGTATTTAGTTTAAAAATAAATATTTTAACTATTTGTATTTTATTCCCATACTATTTTTGTAACCCAACATTTAAGACTTTAAATGTCAGTACCACGTTTTGAAATTGTACAGAGAATATAGAAGAATGGGTAGTTCTGCTTGGTGAGAAACTGTGTTTTCTTTTTTTTTTTTTTTTTTCTAAATCTTTATTTTAGAAAGACTCAATTGTGGGATATAAGAGGGGAATGAAAATGGCAGAGATTTGTCTCTTTGTGTTTAAGAAACCGATATTCCCTGAAATGCAGGGGAGGATTAAGTCCATTATTTTGCAGTATTATTGAAAATCACTCTATTTCCCCTCTGGGTTTACAAAGCAATGAAAAACTTGAGGCCATCCAGTTCCCGGAAGGCATTAGGGCTGTAATGCCTTCTGTTGTAACCTTTCAGCCTAAAAGTAGTCTTGTGTTTTTCAGTTTCTAACTTATTGCCAGGCTTCAAACTCTTAGATAAGCTCAAGGATTTGATGTATCTAGAAAGACTCTTAATGTTGTCCTTTTAAAATCTGAGTTTGTGGTCCTGGGTCTGTTTAATTCTCCTTAGATAAAGCAAATATCAAAGGCTAGTCACACCATGACTCTCTAGAATCTCTTCCTATCTTAGTGACAGATGGCTGTCCTAGAGTTTTAAGGGTCATGAAGATAATCAACATGATAAATAAACAACAGGAAACAATTTAAGTGAACTGTTATGTCATATTTCTAGGCAATAGCCTTTAAACTTTAGATTGTTCAGTTTCGGGATATGCTCTCATAAGAGTACCTATCGAAATTAAATGGGGGAAATGTAAATCATGTTCACAGTATGCATACAGTAAGTAGTAGTTATTTTTGTTATCATCACATATTACAAAGTTGTTTTTAATGATCCCTAATAGATAAGAAGCAATGATTATAACAATTCCCTAATGCCAAATTAGTTTATATAAAGATATGGAAGTGATACATCCATAAGTACAGATATACTAATGAAGTTTTATTTGCATTATTTAAAGTTTGAAAAACCTCAGGTAAATATCAGCAAGATGAAGACCTTGACCGAGGAAGAATTTGATAAAGTAATAAAAGAAGTCCATGATGAAATTTCTTCTGGGCTTTGTCTTGCTCATCATATAATGATATGATTGAGATAAACTATTTTAAAGAGAGAGAGAGAGAGAGAGAGAGAGAGAGAGAGAAGAAAAAATAAAATCAGATGATTGCCTTACATATCTATTCAAGCAAAATACCCTTTTGGACCTTCAGAATTGTCCTGAGAGTCACATGCCTTGCCCGAGGGCCTGCTCTTTGTGACCTCCAGGGCCATCTCTCACTGTCCACCCTGTGTTCTCACAGCTCAGTTGCTGACAGGAGGTGGCAGGTGCAAGATGTCCTGAATGAGCGAGTAGCTAAATGGAAGAGATAAGTGAATCCCAGGGTAACCAAGTGAGCAAATGGTGAATTAAAAGACAAGTTTCAGTAGAAGGAGTTCTTATTTAACCTTGAAATGTGAACATTTTCTTTTTGAATCTCAGCCTGAGCCTGAATAACAAACATAGCAAAAAGAAAGGGGCATCAGGGATTCTTTACCAACAAAGACCATTTCCAAGATTAAATGTGCATGGTTGTTTTGGAGAAAGAGTCACACCTCCAGAGGGAAGTGTGGTCTTTGCAGTCTTTGGTTTAAACCTATTTAACATGTGTTACTTTAGAGTCCAGAGTTCTACTCTTTTACCCAAACTATTGATTGAAAAATGAAATAACATATCTGTGACGTAGGGGATGGGGTTTTTGGAATCCCAAATACAGTTATGGCCAAGAGCACTTGACTACAGTTTTCCCTGTATACCATGATATGTCTACTGATTCTACATGGTAATGGAAAACCCATACTTGGACAATTATCTGTGGTACACAGTGAGGTGGTCTTCATATGAAGAAAAACATTACAGTATGTTTTGGATTGGTTATGGGGTATTTCCAAAAAAAATTCCTGTGTGAATGTAGAAACGTTCAGAAGTGAAAAGATTGGATTGTGAGAGCTGTAACTTAATCAGTCCATCTTAGTTTGTATTTGACACAATGGTAAACTTTCATATCTCTCTCTCTCTCTCTCTCTCTCTCTCTCTCTCTCTCTCTCTCTCTCTCTCATGAGACAGTGTCACAAGTTACAGACACCAGGAACCTGTGTGTGTGTGTGTGTGTGTGTGTGTGTGTGTGTGCATGTGTATGTGAGTGTGAATGTATGTGGGTGATGTTGGGGATTAAGCCAGGTCCTCCTGTTTGCTAGGCAAGCACTCTACTGGTGACCTACTTTTGAAACCTATCAGGTTTATCAAACTTCTCTACAAGACACTTTCTTTCCCATGCTGTCATGGAAGTGGCTTGTGAAATGCTAATAGTGATTTAGGAACTACCTCTGAGCTTTGTGCCTCAGGGCTATTACTCAAACTACAGATTCACATATAAAAATTGCCCTTGAGCTCTGTTGTCATTCTCTCACTCATCATGCATACACCAACTGTAACTCATCTAAAGAGAGAATTTGAATATCTATTTAATTTTCCTTTCTTTTATATATGATCTTTTACATTTTTCTCTTGAGTTATTATTTTTATATTATATATAATTTTAACAATAGTTAATTGATATATGCACATTTTGCCTACGTTGCACAGTCAGAAATAGTATTTATATAAGTTAATATTAAATAAGTGTTTGTTGACAAATTAACAAATGGTGGCAACAGTTATTTAACCTACTTGAATCCCTATGAGCTCATATAAGCAATAAAAAAAATGAGAATACATGTATAGTTGGTTTGGATAGAGGAGAAAGCATAAAAAAAGTGAGATGATTTACATTAATTATGAGTCTGAAAAACACTTAGTTCATTAATAAAAACAATCTTTGGTGAGACCATTAAACAGAAGAAAACAGTGACATGATGTTTGTTAAGATAAAATTACATAAAAAGAAAATTCATACTCTTTGTCTTGTCTCCTTCATTAATCTATATGTGTTCATTTTAGAAGAATGAGGGTTGGCCAGCAATATCAAAGAAATTAAATAAAAAATTTAATGAAGCCGATATTTAGGAAAATCAACTGAAGGAAATAGGAGATTTGTTTTTAATTTTAGTTGTAGATGGACAATATATCTTTATTTTATTTATTTATTTATTTTTATGTGGTGCTGAATATTGAACCCAGTGCTTCACACATGCTAAGCAAGTACTCTATCATTGAGCTACAACCCAAACTCAGGAGATTTTTTTAAAGGTTTTGATTATTATTCTTTCAATATGTTTTAAACTGAATTTCTTGCATTTTTCAATTACCCTTGCTTAGCGTATAATATTTATTAATATCCTTGGCTCTGTATTTCTAAATGTCCTTGTCTTTCTTCTTCACCATTTCCCTCAGTGACAATTGATCATGTTTGGTAGAGGAAAAAATCATTTATATGCTATTTAGGAGAAAAATAAATTTCTTACAATTCTGAATATAAAATCAAAGGAATCAGCAGGAAAGCTCTGCACAGCAATTAGTGAAATTTGTTTGAATAGTATGGTTCTGAGAAGCACCTTTGGGGCTACTCTCCACCTCCATTTCTCTTATAGATGAATTATATCATTGGCATTACTCGAATGAACCACAGAGATCACATATCACAAAGAAATCAAGAACAAGCTGGTTTGGAATCAAATTGTAAATTTTCAGTTGCAGCTGAAATAGAAGTGCTACTATTTGTTCTGTAAAGCAGTCTGATGGCCTAATGAGGTGAATCTAGCTCAGCATTTGGAAAATCTTGAAAGCTGACAGAGGCAAGCATCCATCTTGTTATGGAGTGGAAACTGCAGAAACTAGTGCAGAAACAGCAGCTGCATGACCTGAGGCACGTCTTGAGCTTTGGCTGCATCAGTGAGAATAAGGCGACAAAGGGAACATCAGGAGGCCTGTATTTGCAAGGAGACTTTATTCTGGAGACAAATAAGTTATCTTAGCTTAAAGAAATAATGATGAGTGATGATTTTTTTTGAGCTTGCAGATGGTGATAGGTACCTAAGAATGCAAAAGCAACACAGCACCCTTCACACATGATTATGACTGATTTGGCAGGACAACACCCCCAAACCCTCTCCCAGACATTTTGTTATTGGTGATACAACATGGTCCTGTGGAATAGAAGCTAATATCTGGTGGCTGTATATTCCTATTATGAGACAGTGTCACAAGTTACAGACACCAGGAAACTCAAATCTGCTTATGTTATAAATTTTGCTCTAAAACTTTAAAACACCCAAGATTACCACCACCTTTAAGACAGCTGTGTGAGCAGAGTAAAGCAAAACCAAAAAAGTGTCAATTTAAGTAACATTATTTTCCTTACTTCTCACTATTTTCCTGCATAAAACTAGCTGAAATGATGCTATATAGGATGAGGACTATTTGGGAGAACCAATTCCTGGAATACACTGAAAAAATTTAATAATCTATGCCCTTCCCATGATTCCCAATTGCTTCTAAAAATTTCATGTCTTCTTCAATAGAGGTATTTAGAGGTTTAAGCACTTACTGTTTTCTAGTAGTATTTATTTGGCAAATATTTTAGAGATGTGTGAATTTTGTATGTTTAATATAACATGTATTAATAAGGATTCTGGGCTATTGAGTAGTGTAGGGAATCATTATTGAATTGAGTTATGTTCAAGCACAATAATTGACTGGACTTGTTTGATATACTTTCCAATTATACAATGAAATAACAGCCAATAGCAAGTCATAATAAATTCGTAGTTTTAATAACAATCCATGAGTCTTCAATAAGTATTATATTTTGTCAAGAACAGTGGTGAAAGATGCAACTATTGAATGACCCCTTAAAATTTACTCTCCACATTTTCTTTTGTGGAAGAAAACTTTTACAAAATATGACTTCAGAGCTAATAAAGAATGACCAGAAATTATTCTGGATTTTTAAAATCTTAATTAATACTATTATTTTCAAGAAGAATTTCTATAAATTTATTTTCAAATAAGATATTGAATTTTTTCAGTTTATACTTATATACCCCTAAAACTATGAGATTCAATTGTCTTGCCCTTATTTATCTGAGTCCTACAGCATGCAAAGCTTTGGGCTGCCATTGATAATGACTGAGAAAGCCCTTCTTGGCATTTGAATCAAATTCTGACTTTGATCATTCCTAGGTTGATAGGTGAGAGTCCTGTTTACTTTCATTTAATCTGTTACCCTAAATTGTCCTTTCAATCACATCACTAAAGCTCATACTTCCATTTTTCTGATCGAACTTAATTCTCCTTTACTTTATAAGTTTATAATAGTGTGAAATTTAAAGTCACAAAATTGTAAGTGCAATAACTGAGTTTTAAAGCTAAAAAATCTAAGTTTGAACCTCATATTGTGGCATACAAAGTAATTGAGGTGAATTCTGTTGTGTTCCAGGTGATATTTTGGTTAACCGGTCATTTGGAATTATTAGTTCATTATTAAACAAGTTCAAGTTCAAATTCCTGGCTCAAAAGACTATTTTTTTTTAATTTAGTTGCCTCAAACATCTGAAGCAGCTGCCCCTGGGTTTGGGGAATTGTGGAGTTGTTATCCAAACTCTTTATCTGGATAAATCTGATAAAAGCAGACTTCATTTATATGCTGTTTTTAGTATAGCCACTACCCTCTCTGGCATTTTCCAATTCTCAGAATTAGTAGTGACCTGCTGGCTTTCCCCACCTGCCCTCAGCAGTGGACAGTGTCCACATTTCCTAGCATCCATTTCCTTTTCAAATAGGAACTTTGGTGTTGCACATCAGTTTTCTTACCCCACCTGAACTAACCTTCCATTCCTCACTCACAGTCAGAGTGCAGTTTCCTCTGAGTCCCAGGATCCATGAACCCCTGCTAGGTTCACTCCTGCCCAAGTAACCTCTCTAACCTCAATAATGCCCTCTTGGTAGTAAACACTCTTAGTGTTTGTGACTCTAGAATTATATTCATTTTGTGTTTTTGCTTCAAAGATGACTTCACTTTATATTCAATACCAGACTGTCATTCTTTTGAAATGGCACATTCAATATTCTTCCAATCCTTTTTCTAGCTTTCATTGTTCCTGTGGAAAAGTCTATCTTTAGTGTACATATAGTAATCCCTCCTCAGTCCCCGGCTGTCTTTCATCTCTTCTCTTTGTGCTCTGTACTCTTCAATGGCATCCTGTTCTTTGTATGTTGCATTCCTTTAACCTGCCAAGCTGGTTTTTTGTGGAGTTGTGTTCATATGAGTACCAATGTCCTTAAAGTAAATTAAAGAAGACACCTCACCTGAATAATCCACACAGCCAAGTAGGCCTCATATCTCACCTTTGTCTTGCATGATTCACAAGCATAAGTAAAAGTCAGAGCTCAAATCAGTTAGAAACAGTCAGCAAAATATGATTCTAAAAGGGGGGACTTTACAGTGGAGTAGATCAACTAAGATAACTCCATCACCTTAACCAATAATCAATCACATATTTCTTTGCTTTGCTTTGCTTCTGATTCTGTCCTAGACAAGGCTTCCCACCCCTTTCATTTCCTTGTTGGGTCTCTCAAACGGTGCCTTGTAAAATTTCATTTGTTATCCCTTAAAATATTGCCTCTTCTGTTTGCTCTGATCCCATGTTCAGGTTTTAATATGATACATGAAATATTATTGCTCTAACTTTTATTTTTTTAATTCTCATTTGTATCTTTCCTGTCTTTTTTTTTTGTCTGCCTTGAGAAAAATTTAGACTTTTGCTCAATTTACTAATTCTTTGTTCATTTGTGATTATTTTGTTACATAAATAATCTTGTAAATTTTACTTTTGACAGTAGTGTACTTATTTCTAGAAAGTTACCTTGGCTGCGTTTCAAAGGATGTAAGCTGACAAGACTTAGCAGACAAGACTTCTACTTTTCCTTTGTTCTGATTTCTGAGCATTCCTTTCATCAGTTAAAAATTGACTAAAACATTAAAAATATTTTACCAGGTATTTTTCATTAATTATAAGCAATGAGCATCATGCACCAACAGACTATTGCTTAGAAACAAATTCATAGAGAAAGACCCATTTTGAGGTATAGATACACAGAGATTGTGTAGCATAGGGAAGGGTGACTAAGAGAAATTCTTCTTCAAATCTGCCACCACCCTTGGAAAAATTAACAGTGGGGATGACTTGTTCTGGCAGTGCCCTCAAACAACTACAAAATACATACTCAGCTGAACTCCTGAGCAAAGTAGCTCAACTCCATGCCCAAACATTCTAGCTCAATATACATGCAAAATTCTAGTTATAACTATAAAGTAAAAATTCCACACTTAGAAATGATCTAGGTGGTGAAACAGTCAGGCACAGTATTTAAAATTATTGTGATTAATGTTTTAAGGATTCAGGGGGAAAAACATGCACAAAATTTAAAAACAGTAGGGGAATTTTAGCAAAGAAATTGGAAGTACAAGAAGGAGTCAAGCAGGTCAAGTGCAGTGGCAAATGCGTGTAATCCCAGTGACTTGAGAGGCTGAGACACAAGGATCACAAGTTGGAGACCAGCCTTTGCAATTTAGCCAGGACTTAAGCATCTTAGTGAGACTTGTCTCAAAAAACCAAACCAAACCAAACAAACAAACAAACAAACAAAAAAAAAGAGTTAAATTGTAATGTTAGAAGAATAGTAACGGCTGACAAGTACCTTTATGGAAGAAGTTGATGAGTAGACATCACACGGCTAAAGAACAAATTAGTTCAGATGCGTGAACAGAAATAACCCAACCCCAACACAGAGAGGAACAAAAGATGCAAACAAACATGAACAACAACAAACACTGGCACACCAACTAGCAAAATGAGATTCATTAAGAACTGTCAGAAAGAGTCAAGCAACACATTCATAAGTGGAACACTAGATAAAGGAAGAATGAGATAGAAAAGAAATTAAACACCTAGGATTAAGACATTTATAAAAAAAATTAAATCCAACTATGGATCCAGGAATGTAGATTATAGATATCAATATACATATGTGTGAGTACACAAATGACATTATTTTCATCCTGCTGTGAACTAGTACAATGTCATACAATGAAAATAATGAAAAAAAATCACAAAACTCAACTTGAGAATAAAATGCATGTTAGATAAAAATAATAATTAAGTGATACAATTGTGAATATCTCAAAAATGTGAAAGTCTCTGCCAACCCAGAATTCCGTGTATAGTGAAAATATTTTTCACAAAAATATGGACTTCTTTAGAGTAAAAAACAGAGAAAATTCACTTCCAAGACCATCTACACTATGAATTGCAAAGTGTTCCCTGAAGGGCATTAGGAGGAAGGAATAAAATAACAGAAATGAGACTCTGTAGAAAAAATTGAAAATCAACAGATGTGTTTAAAATGAGGGGACTATAAAATGGTTTTTCTCATTTTAATCTCTCCTAATGATAACTGAATATAAAAGTAAACATAGTATCCATGTCTTCTGTAGAAATGTATGCAAAGTAAAACAGTAACACCAAAAAATAAAAAGGAACACCAAGTGTATAAAGAGTGAGAAGAAAATATGGGAATACATTGTTGTAGACTTAATATATCACATAAGAAGAAATAAAATCTTCTTTCCTATCTTAACTTTGATTGATTACAAAAATATACTGTAGATCTTAAATAAAAGGACCATAAGAATGATTGAGAAAAATCTAAAAAAAGGAAAAAAAAGATGAATACAATAAATGTTAGAAAACTATGTACTGTATATCTTATTATACAGCATATTTTAATCCAATTACATAAAAATTGCATTGATTCCAAGGAAAAAAACAATTCATTCCAGATTGCATGAGAAAATAGATCTTGACTGTTTTCTGTTTAAAAGAAAACACATTGTTTGAAAATAAATTTATGAAAAATACATATTACACAATCTTAATAAAAAGAAGGCTGCCTTGGTTATATGAAATCAGAAAAGTAGATTTCTAAACAGGAATATTACCAGGGTAAAAAGTTTATATGCCTACAAAAAAAATCCAGATCAAGCAAGCTTTTCTGCCTAATATCCCTAAATATGTAATCATAAAATAATTCTTGTTTTTCACATTTTTCCAAAAATGAAAAAAAAATTTCCTAAGGCCATTTTCTGAGGCCAGAATATTACATGCATCAGACACAAAGATATGTCATTTCTTAAATTTCTTATAGCAATATAGGAAAATCATCATTGTCTCCCTGGATTAAGCAAAAGTATTTGTCAAATATTTGAAAGTTATGAAAATTGAAAAGGATAAAAATAAAGTTACCTCTATTTATAGAACATGATTATCTAAATAGAAAATTTCAAATAATCTATTAAAACAATAATGAATGGAATATATAAGCTTTATATTGTAGTGGAATACAAGCCTATGGAAAATGTGTACAATCCATGGAGTTTCTATAAACTAGCAATGGACAATTATGAATTCTAAGGGAAAGAAAATGACCATTTACAATAGTATCAAAAATCACATACTTATGCACGATTCTAAACCAAAAAATGGAGGATCTGTAAGGTAAAATTACAAAGGAAACTTTAAAAAAATAAAAGAAAATCTATTTCAGATCCATGGGCATCATCATTTAAAAAAAATAACCAAAGACAAATAAAGAAAAAAAAAACAAACTGTTACATTTACCTCACACTATGCAGTAAACATTGACTTGAATTTCACTGGGAAATGCTAATAGGTATGAAATGATTCCTAGTTTAAGGTCATCTAGACAGCGCCATCCCCAGGAACACTGGAGTCCATCCCCATGAGTCCTATGTCACTTTCCTTCTTTTCGACATGGCCTGATGTTGGAAAGCTCCAGACTCCATGTCTATCAGTGCAATCTCCTCATTCAAAGAAAACTGGCATTTGTTGGAAAGATGCATAATGACCCCTAAAATAAAGAAGGATTTTGCCTCTCTTGTCAGATAAATTTATTTTTGAAAAAAAGTATAAATCAAGCTGAGCCTTGCATATTTTTTTCCAAAACTTACTTCCAGAACAGAATCAGAATATGCATGCCCTATGCAGACTGCCATTGGAATTCCACTTTCAGTTCTCTCAAAAAGTTTCTATAAGGAATAAAGTGTTTGATTTATATTTAGATGCCTATTAATTACTCAAAAGGCAAAAAAGCCCACTTCCTATAGTGCTTTCCTTTTTTTTCAATTTTATAAGTTTTATGAAAGACCTGTTCCCTGGAAAAGATTCTTCTTTTAATTCATACACTCTCAGAATATTAATTTAAATATTTAACCTGTTTATATTTAACTCCTATAATGTTGACATTTAAAATTTTTTTCCACACTTTCAAAATTGTGTCTAGTAATTTCTACTTTATATTTCTTTGGCCAAATTTTAGACCTACTTACTGATTCTCATATGCATTGTTTGCACATGTTGGCTATTGAGTTTTTAATCAATCTGTATTTCCATATAGTGCATTTCTACTTATCTTTTCTGTAACACATAGATTATCTGATCACACTGAGAATATTTACATATTCAATTTAACAGACCTAATCTGTTACTGGTGGTAAAATTTCACTGGGATATAATGTTGTTCAATTTAACTTATGTCAACTTTTAGTAGTCATAGTCTTTATTCTCCTAGTTGCTTTCCTAGTTGGTTCATTCCCCCAACTGAGTGCTCATCACTATTGTTCTGAAGTGTGTAAATAATAAGGGGGTTATTAAACCTATACCCTGGTGTGGCAGGGGGTGGTGCTGAAGGTTCTAGGCAGGAATAGTGCTGTTTTCATAGGCTCCTCCTCCCACATATCAGAAAATTTTGTCTCAAAGAAGCTTCTTTGATTTGTTACAGGGCATGTCTCCAAGACAGTACAAATACTTAATAATCTTTCAAATATTTAGCAAGCCACTGGTTTGTTTGCTTCCAATGAGGTCCATATGGGATATCTTGTTTCCTGCCATTTCCAGTGTTCAATACTGTCCAGAGTAATAATATACATTCAGTAATGTTTGATAAGCAAATAAAGGAATAAGCATATGAATGTGTTAAATGAAAGAATCACTTATTCTTGATGAATACTTTTGAAACAAATGTTGACTCAGAGTTCACAGGTGCCCAAAAGATTTTAGTTTTGGTGAATCTTCCTACAATAAGACCTTTTAATTAGCTTTCTTTTGTCATTGTTTTGTAAAATACACATCACACAATGTTGGTGTTGGTCTACTAAGAAATGTATGGGAATGAGAATAGAAGTAATATCATTTCACCATTATTGAAGGAATGAAGTTCGTTAATTGAGTTAGCTGGCATAGAAGTGCTACTTTATTCCTGAAAATATTTAGCTGGCAATAGAAAATGATTATGATGTTAACTTGATATTAATATACAAATAGCCATACTGCAATGTGACAAATATTAAATAAATCCACCAAATAACATAAAAGGAAGGTGGGAAAAGATGATAGTTCAGAATAAATGTTTAAACATACTGTGCAACTCAGGGAAAAAGTCCCTTTCAAAGAACACATTAATTCTGTCATAGACATGCCCAGCATTATATGCACATTTAGTTTCTGACCTTGGGCCTCTCTGTAGGAGCTGAGGTTTGATCTAAACTGATCTAAATTAAACTAATTGAACATCAAAAGTCTGAACAAACATTGTTTTCCTTAAATCTATGTGCTAGTATTGGTTTCCAAACTTAAAATAAGTACCCTATGTTCCTTTTGTAAATAAATGTAATTAGGTTTATTTTTATTCTTTACTTATATAATGGATATTTGAGCCACAATTCTTTATTTCTTAAGGAACTGAGAATTTTGTTAGCAGATGTGGATAAATGTACCTAAACCAAAATATGCACATCAAAGCCATCTTATTTAAAAAGAAAAATACATTAGTTTTAAAATAATTTCTCATGTAATGCCAATCAGTAAAGGCTTTTATAAGAAATGTTGCATTATAAACAATAAGGATTTATTAGAAGATGTCACTGTAATCTCATAAAATTCTGGTGTTGACAGATTCAAGAAAATAATTATTTCAGGGCCCAGCAGAGGTTGACAAGCAGTTGCAGGGGCAATGTGAGACAATGCTTCCCTGGAAAGAAAGAGACTGATCATGACTGTTTAGTATTTCACAAGTTTTGGGAAAATGCATCTAGTGAATTTGACTAGATTGTGCCTTGTCTACTGTTCAGAATATAATGCGAATTGGGAATTATGCTTGGGAATAAGCTCTTAAGCACATGCTGTAGTGTGGGATAAAGTTCTTACTTGGATGAGTGATGTTCATTCAGCTAGAGCTGATTTTATAGGGATGGACTATAGGCCAGAGGATTTCTGTGACACACATATAACCTTTCTGTAAATGTGCTGCCTTTATTTTTTCTATCAAATGAATGCTGGCATAGGGGTTTAAAAGGTATTATTAATAAATAGGATATAGTTACTCAAAGGGGGAAAAAACTAGCACATAACATACTGACCCCTGGGAAATAAAGGACCAAATCATTTCTCCTTTAACTCCAAAGGAAGCCTATATTTTTTATCAGTCACTTTTTCAGAGGAAGAAATCAGTAGCATTTTGCCATCTATCTCTACTTCTATGAGCTTGTCAATTTGATCTGAGTTTTCATCAGAGTGGGATTAGCAGCTGGAAGGAAGAGTTGTTTCATCTAAACATGCACCAAGGGGCAAAGAGGAAAATTTGTTAAAGTTGACATAGGAAAATGTAGTTATTCAAAGAGATGCTTTGAACATTTTTACTGGAAAGGCATCTTTTATAAAAATTGTTCTAACGGATGCAGGATTTAAGATTTTATTTCATTAAAAAAAATCTCACACAATAAAAGAATAAAAAGCTTTCTGTGTGTGTTGTTAATTCAGGAAGAACTATTAATTAAGGATTTAATATTGGGTTCCAAAGAAAAATGCAATGAGATTTCAAATCTGTCCATGTCAGAATTTAATGTAAAGGAGTAATTATGCATATCAAAGATATATATAATTTGCGAGATAATCAGTGACAATGAAAGAAAATATGTTTGATGATTCCTATGTCTGACCCACAAATAAAAATTATTTTAAAGAAATAGCTGACAAAAATATAACAGTAATAGTTACTGAGTTAGCTAATGATAGTACATACATATTTATTTCATATTAATTTCTGGATTCTCCTATATATTTAAAATATTTTATCATTTTCTTTTAACACAAAAAAAGATATTTGATTTAAAACAGTAAAGAACATTTGGTGCACTAAAATGTGTTGGATACATGCAGATCAATTCTTAGGAAGTTTACAACTTTCAAATCAGATGTGTTGCAAATTTAGGAGGCACCAGAGTGACAAATACATACAATAGACAATTAAAAATTTTAAAAGGAAAATATAGGGAGCAAAATCAGTCATATATAATAGAAAATATAAACTAACTCAACCCAATGATAAGGTGCTTTCTTGTCAAAATTATAACTCACAAATCTTATATTTTCACAAATGGATGGATGCAATCCATTCAATTCCCTAAAGGGTTATATAACATAGAGAACTTCTGCGTACACAGAACAGAAGAGCACCAGAAGATATTGGTAATTTTCTAAGGCAAATGGCAAAGCTGCTAATTCAACCGTCTGCTTGACAATATTAGGGAAAATGTCAGCTATAATAAGTGAACGATGTAATTTCGCAGAGGAACCCACTATAGTTCTCTTGCTAAATTCCAAAATATAAGCACAGGAAATATTTACAGAACAAATGAGAAAACTCATATTTCTTTATGCTACCAAGATTCAGCATTTTGCTTTTTTTTTAATTTAAGCATTTTATTCTATGCTTCTAAGCACAAGTTTCAAAAGAAAATTCCAATCTACTTCAACTGGGTTCAGAGAGAGATTGGAGAATTACTTTCTAAGACCACTTATTGAGGAATGTTGCCCTGATTAAAGTCCAAGTGGAAACTACCTTGGGGCTCTTGTGGCTGCCCTCACTGTAAAGACCACCAAGTTAATTGCTTTCTTTATATTATTAGCCCACTTACACATTGACTGAAAAAAATTTGTCTGTGTCTGGGAGGACACTGGTATTTCTGAAGGTTTTTATTCTCTTAGTCATTCTATGGACAGTAGGATTTATTGTCACATCCTGAGCAACAGTTTATTCAGGGCTACACAATCCAGTCAAGAAAGGGACCAGGAAAAAGACAAATAGACACAAAAGTGGGAAAATGCTAGGTCTCTGTGGTTGACTACAACCCTGGTAGGGAAGTAGTAGCACACAACAAGCTCAGCATATTTATTATATATTTATAAACATCAAAAGAAATTATTGTGAGAAAATTCCTTCAAAGTAAGCAAAACCAAGGTCATGAGTGTAAGCAGCCCAATTATACCCATAACTTTCTACCCTCCAGCAGCTGGTGTCTAAGGTCAAGAACTGAATAGCTCTGTGGTTGCACATACCCTTCTATTGAACAGGTTGTCACTATAGCCATTGGGCACTCTCAAATCCATGCCTTCACACCAAGAGTTCCCAAGTAGCGGTTCCTGACAGAATTTTCCATCTGTATATTTTAGAGGCAATTTCCAACTGACCCAATTAATTTGACAGGTCTGACACAAGTACTGAAAAGATTTTCCTGAGAGTATTTCTGAGCAGGTCAAACTAAAGAGACATGGTTCATGTTACTGAAAAAAGATCCTTTAAATACAAGGCTTTTGTGAGTGCATTCTAGTGGAATATGACTGGTCCTTATAAACATGGGAAATGAGGAAATCCTTGCCTGTTGATCTCTGACTTAGGTACACAAAATTGGGTAGAGTTATCATGCCAAATTTCTTAAGATCTTCACTTACTCATCCCTTCAATCAAAAAGAACTAAAGAACTCAGAACTAAGTAGGAAAATTTAAATAAGTTAGTGTTTGTTGCATCTCTCTCTCTCTCTCTCTCTCTCTCTCTCTCTCTCTCTCTCTCTCTCTCTCATTTATTGCCTATTTGGGGCAATTTTCTGAGTTTGGCTTGGTGTTTCATTTTGTTGGTATATTTCATATATTATAAAGTCTATAAGATTTATTAAATCTGATGAATCATTAGATGACATGATACATATAAATTAAATCTTCACTTGATGAACACCATATGTAAGAGTAGGTTCCATAGGCTCATATTTTCAATTATTTCAATAAATATCTTTTTTCTATACATTCTGATTGCAACTGGTTACTAAATCTGCTTAAAATATGCTAAATTATCATTCTTTCACTGTTGGACAAGGTAAAATTTACTACTAGTAATGTCTCTAAATATATGCAATTATAAATTTTGTAAATAGTGCATCTTTCAATATGTAAAAGAATATTAATGATGATGTAGCAAAGAATTCTTAAGTATCTACTCAATTTTCCAAGTATAAATGTTTTCAGAGAAATACATTGTACATTTCAGCTGGGGTTATTTTCCTCTTTTGAGACAAGCTAGAGAAAAATTTTTGATTTTTTCAAAAAATCTTCAGTTGTCACAAAATAAGACAAAATGAGTAGTGAAGGCAATAACTTAGATTCTCCTAGCAAAAAACTTAATGATTATCCCCACATTAAAGGAGATGGAAGATTTCTATAAAAGCTCTTCCTTTTTGGCAAACAAATCATAAATTAAAACTATTAAATCAACAAATTTTTTGTTTCAGATAATGCATACTTTGGGGATTCCTCCGAGGGTTCTGTGAGAACTTCACATCATATCTTTGCAAAGAGTCTGCTATCTGCTCAGCATCATCCTTTGTTCCACCAAGGTCCTTGATATAATTTCTGAAATGTTCTTATTGGAGTTTTTAAACCTTACTTTTAGAATATCTGACATTCATAATAGCAAAGCTTGTTGTCGTGTTTAATTCTGAATCCCTGGACCCAGAAGCTCTGTAATCAGGAAATATGTATTGCTCACAATGAAAGTCTTCCTTAAACTTAACTTTAAAATGCATTTCTAGAACATGAATGTGATTTGTTCTTTATGCATATCATATTTTAATCTAAATTTCCCTTCTTTATTTGGCACCCATAACATATTTGTGCTAAAACTCTTGTTTTGTAATCACATAACATTATCTCTCATAACTTTTTCCCCAAAGATTAAGCTTATTTATTTACCTGTTATTTTATCCAGCTGGTCAGGGACTTTGAATGAATTAGTATTTCTTTCTCTTCAAAATCTAATGGTATGTACTTTTTAAAAAAAGATGATTAATAATCATTTTAAAATAAATAAATTCTGAATTACAGCATGAACTATTTGGCAAGATGTATTTTCTTATATTTTAAACCCCAAACAGCTCTTGATTATATTTTTAAACCATAATTATGTAAAAACACCTTTAAGTGCTTGATCTTAATTTACAAAAAACAAATTTAATAAAAAATAATTTGGGAGTCATCACTATAGATACACAGTCAACCCAGCTGCTATATTTATGTATACACACACACACAACATATGTATGTATATATACGTATATACCTCCATATACACACATCTCAAGTGCTATCTAAAATGCATAAAATAGACATTATATACATAAATATATATATAAATATATGTATACATATATGTATATAAAATATATATCTGTCTTAACAAATATAGGTATATGGATGAACAAGTAGATCTCCATTAGTGTTTGCCTAACATTTTTTCCCATGCCCAATTTTAGCCAATACAAAAATGTCAAGGTGTCATGTTGTGGCTTAGTAGTAAAGCACTTCCCTAGCACCCTAGCATATGTGAAGCATTGGGTTCAATTCTCAGCACTGCATATAAATAAATAAAATAAAGGTCTATTGGAAACTAATAAATATTAAAAGAGAAAATATTTTTCAAAATAATGTCAAGCTCAACAAAAATATTCAGGTATGTCCACTATACAAAATGAACATAAGGATGATTCTCTAGGTGAAGAATTATTTTTTTTTTTGATGCTAGAGATCAAACCCAGGGCCTTGTGCATGTGAGGCAAGCACTCAACCAACTGAGCTAAAACCCTATAGCCCCTAGATGGAGAATTCTTAATCTATTATGATTATCACTAAACAAAGGGGAAACTATTCACTTGTGATTCTATTTTTATTTTATGGTAACCAAAAAAAGTGAGTTTTTTAAAAATATTTTTTAGTTGTCAATGGACCTTTATTTTACTTATCTATAGAGCTGAGAATTGAACCCAGTGCCTCATACATGCTAGGCAAGCACTCAACTACTGAGCCACAACCCTAGCCCAAGGAGTGAGATTTTTTAAAATTAAAATTTTAGTGGACTATTAATTCAAAGAACATACACATTTTTATTTAATTAAATAATCACCTTCACTTTCTACCACTAGTAGAAAGAAGAATCACTATTTTTATAGAAAGCAATGGTCTCTGAGATAAGCTTCAACCCCAAATCAATATGGTAATGGAGTTGAACTATATACGATCTTGCTTTTGCTGCAGTTATTAAGACAATCATTTATTTTTATCTTTTGTTCTGTTAATGGGATATGTTACATTGTTTGATTTTCATATATTGAAAATGTAGTTAAATATAGCAATAGCTAGCACCACCTTGGACAGGCTTCAATCTCACTTATAAGTTACCATGAGATCCAACTATGGAACTTCTTTCTATTTAAGAAAACAAGATTCCTCAATATTTTAATGAATATTGTTTAATTGTTTGATGAATATTGTTTAATATTGTTTAACTTGTTTGATTCTTATTAGCATCTCAGATAAATTCCAAGATGCTGTGGATTTTTACATAGCTGTATGAGAATGCTCTTGGCTCATCATTCTTCTAGCATATGTATCTAATATCTTTGATGCTAAAGAAAACAGTGACTCTATCTCTACCTGCACAGACTGTCACAGAAATTTAAACAGCCCCCTAGGCAGCCCTCCTTTTCTTCTTTAATAATGACTTCACAGGTGTATGTTTACATCTAGGTCTCCATCCCACAAGTCAGTTTGATCTCCAGGTTTCCACTCCAGTTGTAAATTACTCTTTCTGCCAACTGCTGTTAGCATCAGATGGTGACTAGAAATTGTCCTCACTCTCTCATCCACTAAGCATTAGGTGCAGAAATCATACATTTTCCTGACCTTATTGTAACAGGATGAACTGCATGCCTTGCTAGGGATGTTTCAATTACATTTCCTTTGTGACTTATCAGAAAAATGAAATTCACTTATCTTTCATGATGCATCTATAGAGATTTGAAACCTGTTCATGAAATATTCTGAACAGTTACACATAATAAACTATCAGAATGCTATAATGTGTCTGCTCACAGACCTTCCTCTCAGGAATATTTCATTTGTAAAAGCAAAGTCTTATTCTTCTGCAAGGTATAAAAATGTCCCCGTACATATCTTTGAATAATAAAGTTTGTCAAATAATGTTTATGAAACAGAAATCGCAGAAAAATAAGCTACTTGACATTTCTTTGTGGCTCCCTATATAAACTATATGATAAAAAGCAGTGACTTTTCTAACATACAAAAGATAACTTTACAAATTAGAGAAAACGATGAGTGTAATGGCTCGGTTCTGTTGTTTGCTGTATCAGCTGTCTAATGCTTTCATTGCAGACCTGTGTAAAGAAATGACAGGAAAGGTAACTAATCTGAATGAGAGCTGTTGGAGATTAACAGTTTATTTATATATAAATCGTCCTTTGTTTATTCTTCAATTTTAACTGGATCTTAATTGTTTTCAGTTTCCTACTTCTTGTTCTTTTTTTCTTCAGGTAGAAGTTGGGGGCAATTATATGAGACATTTCTTCTTTGATAAAATCAATTTTGACTTATTCTGCTTTTATTCTCATACAGTTTAAAATAATTGTGAATTTTTTTCCTTAAGTAATCACAAATAAATTTTAAACATTGACCCAGGTGGTTAGCTTCTTATTCTCTTTATTCTTTTGTGCAGCTCTTGTTTCTTTTCTGTTTTTTTTTCCAGCCACGTTTAAAGGACTTGCTTGAAAGATTTGTTGCAACGTTACCTTTAGGATAGGTCAGATGGTAGCCAATTCGTTCAGAATTTATATGTCTGGAAATATCTTTATATTGCTATAATTTTTCCAAAGATATTTGGTTAACTATTAACCCAGAATGAGCCAACCTACCTACCTACCTTACTTAGATTCCTTCTTCTTTCTTTCTTTTCTTCTCTTTCTCTCCTCCTCTCTCCCTCCCACCCACCTGTTCTCCCTCCCTTTCCTTCTTACTTTTTTTTTAAGTGTGTTTATGTATTTAATATTAAAGTTCTTCCTCAGATGGGAAACCGTTGTCATCTTTGTTTCAATCTCTTCATGGAGTATTCATCCTCTCTCTCCCCTCCAGGCCAGCTCCTATTAGGATGGTCTCTTTATTTCTGGTTTTGAAAAATTTGAATATGGCATACCTGGATGCAGTTTTCATTTATTTCTTATTCTTGAGGCTTATTGAACATTTGAATCTGAGAGTTTATGATTCACATCAAATTTGGATAATTTATGGCCATTATTTCTTTAAAAAGCTGCTCCATCACCTCCATTCTGGAACCTCCATTCCACCAAATTCCAGTAATTACTGAGAAGTAACTTAAGTTTTTTCAGTTATTTTTTAAGGACATTTTAGGAAGTTTTGAAACATTGTTCATTCCAGGAGTGAAAATGAGGGGAGATAATTATGCAGGTGACAATAATGAATCTAGCAGGAATGTGGCATCATAGAAGTTGCTTTCTTCTCCTAAAGCATATGACATAATACTAGATTTACTTGGACATCTTCTAATATATTTCATTTTGAACTCAAATATTCATGTCAAGACACAGAATACAGTTTCTATAAGCTATCAACAATATGTTCACCATTGAAACATAAATTCCATTTTAAAAGACATTTAAAAGTATTTTATCCACTAATTTATCACTGTGTGAAAATTACCTTGCTAGTCGTCAACTGTTTCACCTTGTTTATTTCTTTATATCTAATTATATTTATCTAATATTATGCTAATGATACAAACATTATTTTTTTTAAAAAAATATGCAGCTGAAGATACTTTGTGGAGAAATAAAAAATACATCAATATGCCTAAATTTTTAAAAAATTATTTATCTTCAATCAAAATAAATATAATACTGAAACAATAGTAAATTCAATTGTTCGAGTACTGGTGACTATTGATTTTTCTGAGTCTTGAATTTTCTCATTGTCACAGATGTCCTCAAATCTTTCCTATTTCTAGGTGTTTTCAACCCTTCTTTTAGCACTTAGTTCTTTTGTAGGATCTCTTGATCCTTGTTAATGTTTCCAATATTTTCTTTCAAGTGTACAGTCCTCTAGGGACATTTAATATCTTCATGATTAATTCTTCGATTCTCTTTCAGCTCTGTTGGGTCTGCTTTATCTGATTATCGCCTGTCTTCCACGGAGGCTTTTTCCTTAGGTCTCATTCTCTTTTCTTACAATGCATGCTCACTGACAGACACCAGGTACAAAGGCAGCCCTTTAAACATTAGTGGTTGGCTCTGTACCTGGAGGCTGGCAATACCTTGTCTTGGATTCTGGCAGTATTCTGTTTATCCCCTGGAAACAGGCTCCATTGCCCTTTTGGAAATAGTTGTTTTCTTCTTGGGGCTCTCCTCAATAATCCCTTGTTCTTTCTCCCCATTCAGTGTGAAGTGGAGGGGAACAGATGTGAGGCAGTTAAGAAAAGAAATTCTCAGGAAAGAGAAATTCAGTTACATTTTCTTCATGTCCTCCAACCTCTGAGTGTATTTTTTTCCTAACTAGAAATTAAGTATCTTAATCTGGCCAAAGAAAAGTCTTGCAAGGTCAGTGTATCTCTATGATTCAGTCTTCAGATTGGACTGACTTGACTTCCAAAAGCTGGGAGTCTCTCACAGGTTTAGGTTTGGTTTTCAAAATATCAAGTTCCTTCTTATAAATGTTGCATCCTAAATAATTTAACTATGGAAAGGAAGAAATATTGTCAAGACTATTACTTCAAATGAGCATTACTTTAAAGGGCTCAATTTATGTAAGCCTTGTTATCAGTGCTCTCCATTCTGCAGAAATGGTTATGCCACTGCTTTATCTGGAAAGGAATAAACAAGGGTAATAATGAAACAGATTAAAAACCATCTTTACAAAATTCTGCCACCTTAACACTCAGATCAAAAGTTGACCAGAAAACATTATGTCCTTTAATTGAAGCACAATTAATAGCTTAGTCTACTTCTCTTTTGCAAAAGCACATGTGATTCGGGACATTTATTTTACCCAGTGTACATAATAATCAACTTAGTATTGAATTGCCTTTTGTTTCAAGGGATTGACTTTTAATATCTGATTGCTACAGAAATTATTACTACAACTAAATCTTTACACCTAAATTATATTAAGTAGACAAAAATTATTTATGAAGCACAAACCTAGAATACAACTAAGCCCCAATATATATTTTACAAAATAATCAACTTCCTCCTTACTAAACTACAAAATATTTCGGGTATATTTTCCTCTATAAATAAATTATACTGATTGCATTTTCTTGCGACTAGTCGTTACCAAGAACAGATTATGACGAGTATAGTTTTAATACAAAAAGTAAAAATAAAGCCTATGGCATGTGCAAAACTAAATATAGTACTGCTTTCCCTTCAGTTATTTGTTGAGTTGTATAATAGGAATATCCAAATGGAAATGCACACACATGAAATATTTAAGCCAAATATCATGAAATTCATGTATTTTCTTTCCTGTAATAAATCTGTAGCTTATGGATATAGAAATTGAACTTCTTGATTTATTCTGAAAGAAAAGAAAACATTTTCACTTGGAATCATAAGCATAGTTAAATAGAAATGTGTTAAATATGAAAAAGAATTCATTGACTAGGCCCCATGTGTAGAAACAGTAGCATCTCTGAAATAATGCATTATAATGAATAAAAAACTGGAATAATAAATAAGTAGTATGGGAAGAGCATGAATAATTCAACAAATTTCAAATGGTAATTCTGGATATTCTGAAGGGAAATTAAGAGTAAAGGTTGACACTGCATCCTTAATTCACTTTCGTTTTCCTCAGTCATTTCTTTAAAAGTAAATTTTTTAGTTTAATTATTTTGTACCATACACAAGCAGCATGGGTTTATACTCAATAACAAAAACACTTCAGATTAACATATATGCTTTTAAACAAACTTTAGAAAGTAAAATTGAATTAAAATAATCATTTCTTCCTTTTTTTTTTTTTAGGATTGTCTATATAGAATATGCTACTGGGTTCCAGCAACACATGATGTTTTTAGAGCAGACCAGATTCACATGGCCCTTTTGCATCAATGCCATTGTGCACATCAGACAGGTTTTGAGGCACTCAGTGAATCTCAAGACACATGTAGGATTATCTTTGGAATCTAATTGGGCAGTAGACTTCACTTCCTAAGTTCCCAAAGAAGATTCTAAAATTATGTAAATGTGTTTGCAGCTGTGTGCACTAGGCTGCTATGCTGTTGTGCACACATTGAGAGGATGCCAGGTGAGAGAGAGGAGTTACACAAAGACTCCATCTCCTTGTCCTCACCCTTGACATGCAGGGGGATTTTCACATATTACTTCTTCATGGCATCCTTTCCTTTTAAATAATGTCCCCCGCCTCCGCTCCATGTTCCTGCTAAGAGATTTAATTACCAAAGTTACCCAAATAACCACAAGGCTAGAGTTCACAATAACCTCAGTCCTTAGGATTCAAACATTGAGCAGATCCACTCAGATGCATGGAAGTTGGATTTCCATTATTGTGATGGCAGCACCCTCTTTTTTTTTTTAAGAGAGAGTGAGAGAGGAGAGAGAAAGAGAGAGAGAGAGAGAGAGAGAGAGAGAGAGAGAGAGAGAGAGAGAGAGAGAATTTTTAATGTTTTATTGTTTAGTTCTCGGCGGACACAACATCTTTGTTGGTATGTGGTGCTGAGGATCGAACCCGGGCCGCACGCATGTCAGGCGAGCGCGCTACCGCTTGAGCCACATCCCCAGCCCAGGCAGCACCCTCTTGATAATTCTGCTTTCGGCCTTTGATATTCTTGAAGCTACATACTTGGTCTGTAATGATTTATTGGGGTTGGATTTTTCACTGATTCATTTTTTTATTAAACAAAAAATAACTGGGAAACATCTTTTCTTTTGCATAAAGCCATTCAAATTTAACTGATTTCAATTGTTACAAAAAAAAATCATGGAAAGAGCAGATTGTGTGCAGAAAACAGTCAGAATGACCAGAGAAACATGGAACATTTGAGCAGAAAAATTCAAAATCAACATTTAAAGATTTATGGAAAGAGTCAAATATTTAAAGCCAATGCTGGAATATTGAGTTTTTAAAAATGCAAATTGAAAAGTTTAGAGAAGCTTGTGTATTCTTATTTACCCTTGATCAATGGCCTCCCTTGCTTTGCAGTGATGTGGAAAAGAAGAGAGCCTATATTTTCATGGTAGGTCCTGGATGACTGATAAAAGCAGAGAACACATTATTCCCTGTGTTAGTCATCTTTGTGTCACTGTGACCAAAATACCTGATAAGATTCACTTAGAAGAGGGAAAGTTTTTTTGTGGCTTATTAATAATTTAACCAACTACCAAGATACATAATCAATGCAGTTTATCAATGTAGCTAATTTCAATGCATTCACACCGAATTGAGAAGGAAATATACAAAAGTAATCCATATTCAATAGCATTTGACAAAAAAAAATAAGAAATAAACTTTACCAAGGAAGTAAAAGATTTGCACACTTAAAAGCATAAAACATTGCTTAGGAGATAAAGAAGACTTAAATACAATGAAACACATTCCATGATTATGGATTGCAAGACTTAATAGTGTCTTAAGACAATAGCATCGGTAATTGGTTTAAGATTTAATATTGTCTTTAACAGATAACACTACTGTCAGAAGTAAACTAAAGTGTCAATGTGTTCTTCATCAAAATCCTAATGACTTTTTGCATATGCAGAACAATCAATTATCAATTCAACACAGAACTTTGAGAGACTCATAATGGCCAACACAATCTTGAAAAGGAAGAAGCCAGGCTTGGTGGCACACACTTTTAATCCCAGTGGCTCAGGAGTCTGAGGTAGGTGAGTCACAAGTTCAAAGCCAGCCTCAGCAACTTAGTGAGGCCCTAAGTGACTCAGTTAGTACTGCCTCAAAATAAAAATTCAATATAAGGTTATATCATCTACACTAGAGCTATTAAGTTAGGTAAGAATAGATAAGGTTAATCTGCATTCAGTATAATTAATTTCCAGCTGATAATATCAATTATGGAACATATAGCTAATGATTTAAATTCAAATAAAATTTATATGGATTGTCAAAGTATGTAGAATGAAATACATTGATTTAGTTTTATCATGCAATACATATTAAACAATAAGGCAATGATGCCAGATTGGTTAAATTAAAATTGCTGCTTGATATATGTTATTTCCTGAGGCTGCCTGTCCTTGCTAAATATAATTCAATGGTCATTGTATTTATGCCAGCCTTTGGCAGCAAATTTGGAATCAGCTTTTTGCCTTTGCATAGTAATTTCAGATATCTGACAAGAATTTAATTTCTTCATTGTTAAAATAATAAACCCTCCACAAATGGCCTTCCTGCTGAGGTTAAGACCATAGATTTTGTTACTTTAACCTCTATGTTAGGCCATCATCATGTTCCTTTTTTTATAATTGGGCTTTGAGGATAAAAAATATGCCACACAACCACCAACTTCAGCAAAATGCTGCTGTCAAAATTTTATTCACACTAAGTGGCCTCAGCATGCCACTGCCTTCCTGTGGGAACGGGAATGGCTCTCTGTCAAATACCAAATTGATTTTAAAATTGCTTGGATGGCTTCTGAGGCAGAGCAGTCGGGAGCTGTGTGTTTATCTGAGATGGTGTCAGTGCATGAGCCAGGCTCTCCTCTGGTGGGAGTGGAGCATGTTTATGCCATTTCCTAGCACAGAAGGGATTAAAACCTCAGGCTCAACGTTGTAACCTGCGCATATGCTGATCACAGCACAAAATCAGTCACACACAGGGAATATTTATATTCTATGTAGAATTCAAAAATTATTTTATGATGAATCCTTTTTTGCTTAGATTGTGATACAGAAACAGGTCAGATATAATACACAATAAAGGATGAAGCAGGGGTTAGGATGTGACTCTAGAGTAGGAACCCTTCCCTGGCATGTGTGGGACCCTGGGTTTGAGTGTTTAGTGAAACAAAAATAAAAATTATAAAAGTTAAATAAATAAGTAAATAAACAGAAGCTTGAAGAGAACAAAAAGTTTCCAAATTTCACTACTCACTTTTACATTTTGAGTTTCTGAAACAAAGAATGAACCAACAATGCTTGTAAATTCTTCCTTTCTGCTCCACCTCTGGAAAAACTGATCAGAACTCTGGGGCAGGCAGAAAATTCAACATAAAATTCCTTGGGGATATATGGGGACCACAGTCTTGGTCCCTCCCCCTTATTATAATGTGAAACTCCAAGGCTTTTCTTCACCTGCATGTCATTTTGTAACTGTGTTGAAGCCCCGCCCCTGACTCCACAGAAACCTCAAGTTTGGAAGCCATAAAACTTTCCAAATAGTCTTGGCTACTGTGAGTGGAATAATCAGTCTCCACATCCTAACCAAATTGTGGGTGGGGATTTATCTTGATCTTTCTAGGCTGAGAACAAGCAGATGTAACACACACATGGCTGAGTATGGAAGGAAAGAACATACATAGTTTCAAGATTTAAAAGATAAAGTATTTTAAGCCTTCAGTATTATGGTTTCTTTAATATGTATCTTAAAAATATTTCGAAACAAGACATTTGGTCATAACTTTTGAAGTTGAATATGATAGGATATTAAGAGTGACATTGGTAATTGTAAATAGAATGTTTAGCTCCAAATAAAACATTTTAGAATCCTGTACTCTAAAGAGGGGTACAAACAGCTAGAGATAAAATGTTCTCCAAGTATTATTAAACTGGAAGGCCAATTAACTCTGCTACCCTGACATAACCCTGGCCATATGTAACAGAATCCTTCCCCTGGACCCAGGAATGTAAGCTGAGTTTTCAGTAGGAAGTAATCAGATAAATACATTCTCAGGAGTAGAGGCATTCATCTTCAAAAAGTCAGGAATATTATACTTTTCCATCTCCCTCACTCATGGAATGATAACAGAATATTTTTTAAAAGCCAGGTTGTTGTAAAATTCCTTGCAGACTGAAATAATTTTAAGGGGTTTACTGTCTGGTTATCTCCAACTAGAGTCTATTTAGGTAGCGGATCTGACATTGCACTTTCAAGGTTGGAGAAGAGACATTGAAGAGATGATGGAAACTCTGCAGATGCCAGACTGTTCAATATATATTTTTTTGGTGTAAAAATATGTTTTCTTTTGATTCCTTTCAAAATGCAAGTTGTTCATTTCTAAATAAATACTCTTAGAAATATACAGATATGCAATTAATGTAGAGACAAGTCATTTGTGATGTTAAATACACTCTTATTTGTGATTCTTTTCCTGCAGACTAATGGTATGTAATGTGAATTCTTACATTTTGTAAATCATTTTTGCCTGTTATACCATCTGATGGTATTTTCTATGGTAAGATATATAGTTGTTCGTGTAAAACCTGGTGTTAGACATAATAATATTTCAATTGCAAATTCCATGCTCCATTTTACTGTGTAGATGTTAATAAATATTTTGCCTTAAGTGGCTTGTTAAAATTGCTATTAAAATTTCTTGTTTAAATAAAGGCATGCTTAATTTATGTTGTGGAGTATTGGGACATCTTGAAACTTTCTAGGAAGAACACATATTATTTAATGGTGCATACTTAGATAAGTGGTGTTCCTTATCTGGACCTTAATTTACTTATGTAAAATTATAAGCTGTACTATATCATTGTGACTTTTGAGGCCCTCTGAAGATGGTTTTTAAGTAATTGCCTCAGAAAACAAATTGCTTGGGTTTGAATTTTGGTTTCATTGTTTTATAACTGTGGTTTTAATAAATTATTTAAACTCTGCCACATTTCTGTCAGGGATACTTAATAATAAGTACTAAATGCTTACAAAAATACCTGAAATAAAAGTAAACCCCTTTAAATATAAAGTATGATATCATGAACTTCTGTGTTCATAATTTGCTCTAAAATTTTAGAAGAAATCAACTGGTAGACCACTTACCAGATCAAAAAAAACATATCTTGTGAAATAATTTGTTTCAGTAATAATAAAGAACAGTATACTTTATAATATAAAATAAACTCATTGATTTAATTGAGTGACAAAGTGATTCTTCAAAGTGTTGTAAAGACACTACAGTTACAAAATCATTACTAAAATCTTTAGCTTATTTCCCCCTTAATAGATGGATTTTATCCTAAAATTTTATCCATTTGGTAAAGTTGAACGCCATGCATTCTTTAGATCAGAAAACATTTCACTATTTAACAACAAGAAATCAGGAAAGCAGATGCTACATGAAACTGAATCTCATGACAAAGGGAACAGTCATAGTAACAGCACTGTAAGGAGGCTTCAGGAGTCAATCTGCTAGATAATATTAACAGGAAAATATTCTTAAAAATGTAAAATTATTGACAAGTTATGAATGTTTACATAATATAATAAAAACATCTTAGGTAATTTTTATTGTACTTGTACTTCTCAGTATGACTTTTAATGGGGTGATACATTACAATTTTTTCCCTTCTGAAGTCTAACAGGACTGCTATTTTTAGTTTGTAACAAATACAAAATGAAATATTTTCACTTCATTTGCCATTTTAAGTTCTGTTTTTCATTGTTCACTCTAGGCTAAATGGAACTCACTCATGTCTTAGTACTCAAGAAATTTCTTGGCACAAGTGCAAAATTGAAGTATTTAGGTATGATTGAGAGTGCATAGAGATAGGCCCTGAGACTATTGATGCATGATTGTGATTAGTCATTCCAGTCATTTAATGCTAAATTCACACATTTACCCACAGATCTCTGAATTCTGTCTATAAAAAAATTGCTGGATATATTTATATGATTTACTTTTTTGTTCTTCTTCTCCTCCTCCTACCCACCCACCCACTTTCTTCTTCTTACAAAAACAAGGGTGTGCCAAGCTAAGGTGTTGTGGTCTAAGGCACTGGTAAAGAGACTCCAGGTTAATAGAAGTCTTTTTCTCTCTCCAATACTGTTTGAGAGCTGATGTTCCAGGTCTCTATGCCACTCGCCTGTTTGCTGACTATGAGACCTGAGATCTCAATCTTGGTCCAGCTCTCCCCAATGTATTCAACACTGACAAGGCCAAGGCCTGATTGCCATTTCTAGGGTGCAGAGCACAAAGAGAAAAGGGATGTGGAAATACACTTCTGCCAGGGGCTCAAGTGTTCTGTTGGCAGGTCAAATGCTCCTGTCTGAGTTTAAGGAATAAAGTCTGCATGCCCTTGAGGAAGAGGTGGGAGAAGTATTTTTGATAAACAATAAGAGTCTCTGTCACCCTATGCTCATTTTTTTACTTTTAAAACAGAGGTGTTTACTTGGTATTTCAGGCATTATCTAATGTTTTTAGGTAGGAAAATTAAACACTAACAGTATTCTGTCCCATTAATGACTTGCTACAATCTGTGTCAAAATAAATTGATAAAAACATTATTCACCTATGTACAAAATCTGTTTTTCTCACCAACAGTGACACAAGGACAGATACAATGCCTTGAAAGTTCAGCATGCATCAGTATGTCTGAAATCATCTATGGATGTGTCAAAACCTTGGTTATGGCATTAAAAAATAAAGCTAGCTGAATTAATATGATTGTTTTTGTATCTTCTAGGAGATAGAAAAACTCTCAATGAACTGTGCTTTGATGATGACATGGTGATTTATCTCAGGTTTCTGACACTAAAATAAGAATACATGCAAAGAACAATATCTACAAATTGCATATACTTTAGCCAAGTCTGACCCAGAAGAAATAGTAATTCACTGCTATGTGATATGAGTACTGGTATCAGAAATATGAACAATTAGCTTATTCCAAAAGAATATGAACACTATTTCATATATGAAGAGTCATATATCGCTCTTTCATTGCCTCCAAAGAAAATCTATATTTCCTGCTAGGAAGTTTTTAGCTCCATTTAATGAAACACACCCTTTCAGTAGTTCAAATTTGAAATATAACAAGTGGCTTGGAAAGAGGGAAACCCCAGTCACATGATGCTGTCATAAAATAGACTAAATTTTTACTGTTTCATATAGGCAAGACCCATGCATTCTCTTTGAGGTAGAATAAAAATACCTTCCTAGATCAAAGTCAATATAAGGATATCAACATTTTTAATCTAGAAGGAAACTATAATATAAATACTATCAATCAAAATGTAGGATTTTGAGATTCATTAAATGCAAATATTATTTAAAATATTTACAAAATATATTTACTAATTATTATAAATAATGGAGCAATTTACTATTAAAAACAAATTTGAGGGCTGGGGCTATGGCTCAGTGGCAGAGCACTTGCCTAGCACATGTGATGCAATGGATTTGATCCTTAGCACCACATAAAAATAAACAAAAAATAAAGGTATACTGTCCATCTGCAACTACAATTTTTTTTTAATTTGACAGTCTATTAATTTCAGATGAGTCAATAGGGTGATGTTTGTTAAATAGTATATTTCATAGTTAATTTATTCCACATATATTTAACTGAGTTCCTAAAAATATCATTTTGTGGAGATTTTAAAGATGAATTATTGGTCCAGAGATTGAGAAATTTACAATTGTAAAATTTGTTTATAGAAAATTTGCTAAAACTCTGGTTTTATTATGAACATCAGGTCATTCCCTTAATTACTTCCCAGTCTGGTTAACAAATGCAATTACAATATATAATGTGAGGGATAAAGGCAACATTCTCCACAAATTTACTTAAGGAATATAACCCATAAAGTCATATTTTAATGTACATGTTAACTTTCAGATTTATAATAAGAAAATATTAATTAGATTTTTTTAAAAAGAAGGCCAAGATGAGTGTCTTGAAGATGTTTGAATTGGATCTATGCATCTATGTCCTATGGAGACTTTGGACTGTGTTTGGGGCACTCTGTTAAATGTCTCCACTTTTAAAGGTAAAACTGACCATAATTTTTTTTTCTGAAAACATATTATTCCACAAAGCAAAGATACCAAAATTGTCTATTCTTGTTCAGTTTGCAGCTCTCTAAGATCCTTGATGATACATGATGTTCTTCAGGTTAGACTCAGTTATAATTTATACTACAGAAAAGTACTTGAAATTTAATTTGAATCCAAGGAATTCTCCCTTTAATTGGGTGACCCTCAATAATAGTTGGATTGTTAATTGAGAGGGAAAGTCAAATAAATGAAGATCATATTGTAAATAATCCTGTATTTAGCTTCACATCACAAAATATATCACAATATAATTGACGTGCCTCTTGTAATTCATGTTGGATTAAATTTGTTTTAATATAACATAAGAGGTGAGACTTTCATGAGGTCATTAAGACATTACAATAGGTGAGTATGGCTCTTTCTGCCCCTTCATCCTCCAGCTTGCTGTCATGTAATGATACAGCAAGAGGACCCTTGCCAGATGCCTGGACCTTGATTTTGAAGATCCCACCCTCTATGATAGTGACAAAACAAATTTCTGTTCTTTATAAATTACCTAGTTCGTGGTATTATGTTACAGCAGCACAAACTAAAACACAATCTTCATTTTTTTTTTACTTTTGACCTGAATTTTAATTTTCCAAATTATAACCAGAGACAATCCCAAGAAAATAAAAATGAGCTCTGAAGCACTGCTATTGTGCATTCATCATTAGCAGAGCTCCAGTCCTCCAGTCCACTGGGAATAATGCCCTTTTCAAGTGTACCAAACGATATCCACACTTAAATGTGAACATCTGTTAACAACATAAATAATCATGCAAATAAAACACAAAACATGTAAACATATGGTAGCAACCGTAAAAAATCTCTTGATTTATCAATAAATTGTCCATGGACCAGCTACAAACAGAGAGAAGTCAATAATGACTTGTAAAGAGCAAGTAAATATGGTACACTAGCTATCTGCAAAATTTTGGAAAGTATAATAAACATAAATATACCTAAATATTTTATGATTACTTTTGCCTACTTTTAATAAAAATTTATTTTAGTTGTAATCTGTGTGATTGATTGCTTGTGATGCTGATGAGCCTGAATCCATATTCATTATCAATATTTGACTTGAATTGACTGCATAATGTATGATGTATTACATTACCATCCTTCCCTTTTATTACTTTGTTTTCACGTAGCAACAACACACATTTTTGCTCTCCAAATAACTGGAAATATGAAATCTTTAGAAAGTTAAAGAGAAAAAAATGAAAGAAAAAAGAAAGAAAATGGACAGTATCTTCTTTTCAAATACTTTTAATGTAGGGTTTCTGTTTCTGACCCTCTATATTTTTACCAGGTATTATGGTTTAGATATTAGGTGTCCCCCAAAAGCTTTTGTGTAAGAGAATGTAAGAAAGTTAAGAGGTGAAATTCTTTGATGATGAGAGTTTTAATCTAATCTAATCAGTGCATTAATCCACTAACAAGGTTTAACTTAGTAACTGTGGGTGGGTAGAGTATATATGGAGGAGATACGTCTCAGGGGACACGCCTTTGTGGTGTATATCATTTTCTTACTGAGCAGAGCATTCTCTGCTTCCTGATGTGATGTCCAAGGCCACTATCCTCTGCCACACTCTTCTACCATTATGTATTGCCTCACCTGGAACCCTGGGGAATGGAGTCAGCCATCTGTGGACTATGACCTATGAAACTGTGAAGCCCAAATAAACTTTTCATCCTCCAGTTGTTCTTGTCAGGTCTTTTGGTCATGGTAGTAAAAAAAGCTAACTAAAATACAACGTCTGGAATTAAGAAACAGTGTTTGGAAATTAAAAATTTCCTTGTTCTTATGCCTACACTTGTTGCCTGTTAATTTTTTTTCATGAAACTATTATTGACAATTGATGAATTATAATTGAAGTTCATGAAAATTTCTCCTAGATATTGAGTACTGTTTTCATATTTTACAATTTTCTGTGTTCATAACATCATTTAAATAACTTTCTGCATTTTCATGAAAATGTCCCTGGGTAATGGTTGTAGAATCACATAAAGAATTATGATTCTGGAAAATGCCTTGACAGGCTTACTCTTTTGTTTTCATTGCTGGGTCCAGCTGCAAACAGAAAGAAGTCTACAACTTGACTTGAAATTTCTCATAAGAACAACTTGGGAGAGCGAAGGTTTACTTGGGGCTAATGATTTCAGAGGTTTCAGTCCACTGACAGCCAACTACATTGCTCTGAGCACAAGATGAGGAAGCACACCATAGAAGAAATGCCCAATGGAGAAAATCTACTCAGGTCATATTGGTGTCAGGAAACAGAGAGTGGGAGAGAGGAAGGAAGGGGCTGCTAGAAGTGCCATCCTTCCAGGACATGCCCTCAGTGACTTACTTCCTACAGGTGTACTCTACCTGCCTATATAGCTACCACCTAGTTAATCCATCCAATCTTGGGCAGACTAATTAAGTTTGTGCTATCATAATTTGACCAATTTAAATTTGAAAATTCCTTCATTGACAGGAATTTTAAAGGGAAAATCTCACATCCAAATCTTATTATTCCATCCCTTGCTCAAAATACTCATGTCTCAATCGACATGCATTTAGTCTATCTCCAGAGTCTCCTAGTCTTAAGAGTTTCAACATTAACCACACGTCCAGACCAAGCCCACAGTCTTATCTGAGACTCAAGAAAACTCTTGGCTATAAGACACAGTAAAAATTAAAAGCAAGTTACATATATTCAATATGCATTGGAACAGAGTAAATATGCTCATCCAAAAGGGAGGAATAGAGACATAAAAAATAAAGAATAGGGGAAAAGCAAGACCAAAACCCAGATGAGCAACAGGTCCTGTAACTCTGTGAAAAATTTAGGAGACTTGATTGAAAGATATAATCTCTCCAAAGGGCTCCAACAGCCCTCCCTCTTTGGGCTTTCTCATAGTGCAGATGCACACTCATTTAGCCTAGCTCTTTCTGCAGCCAGCAGTTTTCCACCTTACTAGCATTTATTAATTGCTTGAGTCTCCATTTCATCTTTGGCTTCACCTTCACCTTTTCATGAATTTCCTGTTGAAAGAAATCCTTCAGGAATCCCAAACCTGCCACAATTTGCCTGGCCTCTTCACTCTGCCTTTGAAATCTCAATGGAATCCTCCAAGGTCCCTTAACTTGAACATTCTGGATTCCTGTAGAACCAGCACCATGTAGATGATGCCAAGGTCTGCCACCAGTTTGTACAGGACCTGGACCCTTTGATGTCCTGGCTGCAGAAGCCTGTGAGTGCCTGAATATCTCAGCATGATGAATCAACTTCCGAGGTCTGCTTGTACAAGCTGGGTGCCCCAATGATCTCTTTTCAAGGAATTTTATCATCTATATCCTGGAGCCTGTGGTGAATGTGGTATTGCAAATGCCTGATTTGTCCTCAAGGTATATTTTTTATTGTTTCTATTCAAAGTACTTAACATCTCTTCTGTGGCAGTAATTTCTTCATTATGGTCATCTTCCTTAGTTCAGCCTTACCTGCACTTTTCTGCCAAACTGAAATTATTTTTAATCCTTTAGCTCTGTTATTTTTTGCACCAATTCTCACAATAAACCTGGCTAAAAGTTACTAGCAATGTCCAAGCCAGTGACTGAATGCTGTCATGTCTTGAAATTTCTTCCACCTGATTAAATAGTGCATCACTTTTAAGTTTAGCCTCCCACAAAGTCTCAGGACATGGGCAAAATTTGGCCAAAATCTTTGCAGAATATAATATGAGTGGCCTCTAGTCCAATCCCACTAGAATCCTCTGAAACTCATGAGCACAGTGTGTATTCCTATCAGCATTCTACACTTCTGAGTTCCTAGCAGAATCACCTACTAAGCTTTGCTCAAACACTATAAAGCTTTTCCAGGTTTCACCTCTAAACTTTTCAAAATTTCTCCTATAAACAATTTCTAAAGTCTTCTTGTTAAATTTAGTCCAGCAACCATCCCACACTTGGTAAAAATTTTTGTTTTAGTTCATTTTGCTGTAGTCAAAATCTTTGACAAGAAAAATTTAGAGGAGGAAGGTTTATCTGGGGCTTGTGGTTTAGACGTCTTAGTCCATAGATGGTGACAATATTGCTCTGGAACCAAGGTGAGGCCAAATGCCACAGTGGAAGGAAATGGTGCAGGAGTGCTGTTCTGCTCATGGAAGCCCAGAGACAGAGATGGGAAAGGGGCAAGGGGTATCAGGGAAAATGAGGCTTCTGGGACACATACCCAGTGACCTATATCTTCCATCCACACTCCACCTGCCTACAGTAACAAGCCAGACAGGCCATTCCAACTAGTTGGACTGATTAGTTTTCAGCTCTTATAATAATTTTACCTGTGAACCTTCCTACATTAATAGGAGCTATTGGGGATACCTCATATACAAAGCAAAAAAGTCCCCCTGGATAGAATCTGGAAAGGGTCTCTGCAGAACTGAAGTTTAAAGCACCTTTGGGGAAGTCAAGAGAGGAGGGCTAAGGTGAAAACTAGCTGAAAAACCTATGTGTTGCAGCAGATAACTAAGGTGATTTCACAAGGTTCAGCAGGGTTATTAGAGTGTTTCATGCATAGGCAAAGTAGGTGTAGTTTCAGATTACCTGTACAGTGTAGTTATTGGGTGAAGGGTGTCCCCAAAAAAGGGACATGAGTTTGGGTAAAGGTCAAAGAACTTCATGCAAAAGCCTTGGCAAAGACTGTGAGAAATCAATGCTTTTAGTATCAAAAGGAACAAATTCCTTAGTATTGATGAAGAAATCTGAGCAGGACATCACAGCATTCAAAGCAATTATAGGCTTAAATGACTATCTAATTAGTCAAAATCTCATACATTTTCTTTTGAGGGTACTAATTATTGTAAGATTTTATACAATAAGTTACAACCATACTACATATTTATGTATATAAAAATACACATCAAACCTCCATATCCATGGGTTCTGAATCTGTGGATACAATGGGCTATGCACAAAATATTTGAAACTTATTGCATTTGCATTGAACATGTAAGGATTTTTTCTGGTCATTATTCCATAAACAATACAGCACTAAAACTATTAATATAATATTTACACTGCATTTGGTATTACAAGTAATTCAGAGATGATTTAAAGTATACAGTTGAAAGTGCATAGGTTATATGCTGTCTGCCATTTTTGACAAGTGATTTGAGCATTTTTAGATTTTTGTTTCCATGTGTAATATTCCTGTAACAAATGTCCTATGGATATTAAGGGACAACTTCATATATCCTATAAGTACAGAATTTAGATTGGTAAGTCTGTGTGTAAAAACATGGTCCCATTAGTTCATATGGTCAACTAAAAAAAATAATTTATTATTGGTAAAATATAGATATTTAAATCTAATCTACCAAAGAAGAAATAAACATGTTAGTTTTAACAGTAAGTCTTTTTATTCACTTGACTTTGAAACAAATTTCATAAAATGCATAGCGAAATTTTACTGTCTTAACCATTTATGTGCACACTTCAGTGGTACATTCAATTTGTTGTGCCATTATCCATCTGCAGTATTTTCATCTTGCAAAAGAGAAACCCTCCTTATTACACAATACACTCATTTCCTCCCTTTTTCTGACATTTTGGGAATGTGCCATTCTGTTATATTTCATGTTGAATTTGGTAATTTAGGTATGTCATATAAGTGGAATCATATAGTATCATCTCTTTGTCTGGTTTATTTTATTCAACATAATGTCCTCAAGGTAAACCTACGTTGTAGCATCTGTCAAAGTTTTCTTCCTTGTTTAGGCTGAATGTAATTTTTATATGTGTATATATCATATTTTAGTTATCTATTGAGCCACTGATGAACAACTTGGTTTGTTTTCGTCTTTTGGCTCTTGCAAATAATGCTTCAATAATATGAATGAACAAGTATCTTTTTGAGAATCATCTTCTGGTTCTTCTGGGTATGCACTACAAGTAGAATTTCTAAATCAGTAATTCCATGTTTAAGTTTTTGAAGAGTAATCGTACTAATTTCCATAGCAGTTGTAAAATTTTTTATTATCTCTAACATTACAAAAACGTTTCCAATTTCCTTCAATTCTCAATAGCACATTTTATTTTCTATATTTTTTTTGTATTTTGATAGTAGTCATCCCCACAGTATGAGGTGATTTCTCATTCAGGTTTTGACTTAAATATCTCTAGTAATTAGTGATGCTTGCTGAGCATCTTATCATCTATTGATTGACTATTTTTCTTATTTTCTATTTTATTATTATTATTATTATTATTATTATTATTATTATTATTATTTGTAGTAGTAGTTGTAGTAGTAGTAGTAGTAGTAGTAGTAGTAGTACCATACATTAAACCCAGGGGCACACTACCACTGATCCACCTCTCTAACCTTTTTAATTTTTGAGAGAGTGTCTCACTAAGTTGCTTGGCTAACCTCATACAGGTGATCCTCCTACCTCAGCATTCTGAGTCACTGAGATTACAGGTATGTGTTGCCACACTCAACTTATTTGTGTATTTTTTTTTTTTTTGGAGAAACATGTAATCAAGTCCTTTGCACGTTCTTAATTGGGGTCTGAATTTTTGTTTTCATTGCTGTGTTTTAGGATTTCTTCTTATATTCTGAATATCAACTCCTTTCCTGATACATGATTTATAAATATATCCCCCATTTAATGGATTACCTTTTCATTCTTTGATTGCATCCCTGATTAACAAAAAGTTTTAAGTTTAATATAGTCTAGTTTACATATTTTTCATTCTTTGTGTTTTTTATATTATGTGCAAGAAATCATTGACAAATTCAAAGTCATGAAGTTTCTTCATGTCTTTAAAAATGTGCATTGTGAGAATTCTGTTTGCATTTTTTCATGTTCATGTCTAGTTTTTCCATCTTCCTGCTGTATTTTTCACAGCAGTTGAGAGCAAACATCGCTAGATTCTTTCAATTTTCCTAAACTTCACAAGGACAATCACCTGATGTCTGCAAGATCTACACTTAAAAAAATGCAGAGAAATTCTATTGAACATGTTTATTTTCTGTATCAGATTTTCTCTTCTGTCTTCATTTTGATTTAATTTTGATATATATGAATGGCAGTAACTCTGCTATACTGCTATAGACAATCAAAAGAGATATAAAGTTTTCTAGCAAGTAAAATACTTATGCAATGCTATTCAGGAAATATCTTTAATTCCAGGAAAATCCTTATCTATGTTATCCCTTGGAATAATATGATTTATTGACCTCTGATTGCCATTCCACTCTGAAATATCCACATTGTCTCTAAAGGTTCAGAGCTACAAGACATTCGCTATTTTAAATTTTGTCATCCCCTTTGAAATTAGGGAGCCTATTTCCTGCTATTAGTTGTGGCTTGAAAAAAGAGCTATTGTTGATACCTGCATGGCTGTCCACTCAGCTTCCTGAACTAGGTGGTGGGTGTCAAGGGGATTGGAAAAAACACAGACAGATACAAAAATAGTAAATAGGCAGGACTCAGTGGTTCAGCCTGCCTCTGGTGAAGGCAAACTGACCACAAACCAGCTCAGCATATTAATTATATAGGTTTCAACATCAAAAGGTTTAATTGTGAGAATTCTTCTTTAAGACAAACAAAGCCAAAGTTGAAGGGAAAATAACTCCATTACAGCCTATCTATCACCTTGCACCCATAACTGTACTTCCAGGCAGCTGGCCTTTGAACTCAGGGCTATGATCTAGGAAATTCTAGTACAGAATCCCCTTCAAGCAGGATGTCACCATTCATTGGGGAGTTTTTGACAGGCATCTTTGCACTTGAGAAATTCCAAGGGGAGGTATCCCCTCTGTCTTTGGTCATTTCAAAGCAATGATTCATTCATGGATGCCAACAAGCTCTACTGACCTGAACATAGTCAGAATGCATTTCACCAGCAAACTTTCATCCAGCTTAGTGAATGGAATGGGACTGTCTTTTCCAAGGGACAGTCATTTTATGGTATCTTTTATACAATGATTTCTTCACACTGATAAAGGAAATCTTGCATCTTCACTTACTGAAGATAAGCCATACATTTTTAAGCTCCCAGAGTCATTTTAACAGTGTTTTATTGCCTAGTTCCTCAGAGAAAGTCAAATCTTAAACACAGGAGAGTCCTTCCACATGAACCAATTAATATTCCTCATCTATTTTACATGTCTGCTCCCTGTTGTTCCAGAACTATTCCAGTCCAGTTGTAAACAGGATCTCCATGCTTGTTCATGTTAGTCAGTTACTATGGTTGCTCCCATTGGAAATCCATCTCATACATAGCCTCTTCAGTCATGCCAACAGAAATTTGAAAACAAAACAAAGAAACACACACAAAAAAACATTTACCTTGTTGCCAGGAGGTGAAGTGAGGGTGAAATTTTGAGGAGGTAAGTATCCTGTTACGCAGCATCTGTCTTAAGTTTCTCTGGAAAGGAATTGACACTCTTACACATTCAACTAGAAAAGCCAGTGATAAAATCTTTGTATTAGAATAGTATATGATAACTGATATTTACCGTCTCTTTTTGTCCCACATTTACCATTTAACCGGTAGGTAAATTTAGGTCATATTATAGGTGATCTCGTGACCTCAGCTTCTAGATACTAAATGTGAAAATCCAAATAAAATATATTTAAAGGAAGAAATAAAGCGATACACATATGTGATATTGTTCTAGTTCACTTTTTTGTTGCTGTGACCAAAAGATCTGACAAGAACAAGGTGGAGAAGGAGTCTGTTTGTATCAGATTTGCTCTTCTGTCTTCATTTTGATTTAATTTTAATATCAAAATATGGTCTCAGCCCATAGGTGGCCAACTCCATTGTTCTAGGCCCAAGAGGAGTCATCAAGACAGAAGGGCATGGTGGAGGGAAGCAGAAAGAGCTCTTGCTCCCCAAGGGTATGAACCCCAAAGTCACGCCCAGTGGTCTACCTTCCATCCACCCTCTACCTGCCTACAGTTGAGTTGTCACCCACGTAATCCTATCAATGGATTAATCCACTAATTACTTTGTAGTTTTTCTAACCTGATTATTTCACCTCTAAAATTTCTTATAATTTTTTTAACACATACACGTTTGGGGGAGACCTCATATCTAAACCATAACACACACAGAGAAAGAGAGAGATGTGTACAGAGACAGAGAGAAAGACAGAAACAAAATTGAGAGTTCATCTTAGAATACTAAGTTGAAATATAAATATTTGGATTTTAATAAATGACCAACTAACCCTAACCTACAACATGCCCCCACTAGTATGCATAAGATTCAGAAGAAAACAAAAGCTTAGGCATAAGAAATGAATTTGCCTACTGTGAACAATTATGAGGATATGACAATTAACTTTAAAAAGTAGAATACAGTTGTAAAAGAAATCAGATTTGAGGAGTGAAACCATAAATAAGAGAATAAAATTTAATTGGTAAAATGTATAGAAAGTGCTTCTATATAAAATAATTATTGAAAAATGAATAAACTAAAATTTCTCTGGAATTTTTTTTATTCTTATTACCATTGAGATCTTCAAGGAGAGGTTGGCTTGGCATTTGTAGAATATTTTTTGATCAAATATATGTACTTCATGAGGGGCTGGACAATATAACAGCCAATTTTCTTTTGATTATCATACCATCGTATACTACCTAGCTCCATTATTAGTTATTGGTTAGTATATTTAAGGAAATCTGATTTACAGAGAATGCATATTACCTATTTCTTTGTTAAAATGATTTAGACCATAAGATGTATAGCACTATCATTTAGAAAACATTTAAAAAGCCTAGAGTTGTGTGTTATTTTATAAAATATAGGAAACTTGCCTGTGCTTTCTCACACTAGGGTCAGCTGAAATCATGGCCCAGAAATACTGATTTTGTTTTCATTTTACCTTTTGCTTTTAATGGATTTAGTTTTGTGTTGTTATTAATCAATGTTAATGTAAGTTAAATAAACTAATCCTTGTTATTTATAATTGCATTCTGTTTTTGTTTATTTAGTCATAAAATAATGTTTATTTTTTAAACAAAGCATCATTTGTTAAATGCCAAAAAAAGACTTTAATCATTCCTTTAAATTTTTCTAGATGAATTTACATCTCAGAAATTTTCATCCACTTTAATTCTTTTAGCTAACTGTCATTAGGCTAATATATGAAAGATGGACTGAGGATGTGGCTCAAGCAGTAGCAAGCTTGCCTGGCATGTGTGCAGCCCAGGTTTGATCCTCAGCACCACATACAAACAAAGATGTTGTGTCTGCTGAAAACTAAAAAAAAAAAAAAAAAAAATCTTAAAAAATTCTCTCTCTCTCTCTCTCTCTCTCTCTCTCTCTCTCTCTCTTTAAAAAACAAATATATAAAAGATAAGCATATCAAATATAACACATCTGTCTGAAAGAAGTGGGGAGAGTACTGGCTAAACAATCATTAAAAATATGAGAGTATGTCTCATCTCAAATACTCAGAACCTTCTCTTTTTCATACTTTTTTTTTAAATAATTGCCTTGACAATTACAAGTTACAAGCATGAGATGTGGCACGAATGAAGAATTAATGTTACTTTATGTGATGATTAACATGTTGTGTGAACTTGACTACATCATGACACCCAGGTATATGATAGAACATTAGAGATTTCTGGAACAGTGCTTTATAGGTAAGATTAAAACTGAAATCAACAGATTTGATGAAAGAAGATTACTAGTCTTAATGTTAGTGGATTTCATCCAATATTTTGAAGGACTGACCTCCACCAAGGAAGGACTTCTGCCAGCAGAACACTGCCTTTGGAGCTGAGCTGTAAGCAAGACTCTTCCCTGGGCTTCCAGGCTGCCAGTCTCCCCTGCTTAATCTGCACTGGCCATCTTCCACACTCACTATCTCTCTCCCTCTCTGTGATGTGGATAGATATAGGCACAGACATGGATCTAGATCTGTCTATCTATGTGTCTATCTTCTCATATTATTAGTTCTATTTATTTGAAATAACCCTAATACACCCCAGAAGAAAGAAACTGGGAAATCATTTGGTAAAGCAGTAAAAATGCATTTTGTGGTTCCTTATCTTAATGTCCTCTTTAACATCACTCCTGGTTTCTTTTCACATGGTCATGATGTGATATTAAAGATTACAGCTTGTGTCTATGTGTCTGTCTTTTCATATTACCTGTGTTTCAAGACTTCATGATGTTAATATTGTGAAATAAAAAGGTCAAAGAAGGGGTTCTGAAGTGCAAGAATGATGATGTAGGCAACTCAGATATGCCAAATGGAAGCCGCAAAGTGTTTCCTTTAAGTAAAAGGGTGAAAGTTGGCAACTTATAAGGAACCAAATATTAGGTTGAGGCTGCTAAGATTTATGACAACAACAAACCTTGTATCCTTCAACATTTCAAGAAGAATTAAGAAATTCCTGCTGGTTTTGCCGTCGCACCTCAAAGTGCCAGATTATGTAAGCATTAACATGAAAAAGAAATCAAGTCTGTGCATGTGTGTCCTCCATGATCCGTAGGTAATGTGCTCATTTCTCCCAGTGCATGCTTAAAACTGCAAGTAATAGCCAACCCTATGTGTCCTGTATTGTTTCTATACATACAAACCTAGGAAAAAATGTAAACTACATATTAGGCACAATAAGAGATTAACCATAGTAAATATAACAGATCAATTAAAAATATGCTATGATAAAAGTTGTTTAAAAATAATGACTTGCTTATTTCTGGAATTTTCCATTTAATATTTTTGAACTTTGTTTGGACCCTCGGAACAAACGGGAAAACAAAACATTACTCTGAAGTAAGAAACATAATTCATACAGGTTTAGGTATGATCTGCAGTTTTAGGCCCTAACTGCAGTTATTAGAAGGTACCCCTTTCCATAGGAGGACGAATGTGCCAGCTGTGGCCGTGTGATTGTGTATAGAAACAAAGATTATACTAGTTTTAATTTCTTCCATAAATATACATACATATGAATACATATATGAACATACATAGGTATATAGAGTTTGTTTTCTTCCTTATCATTTAACAAAATGTATTAATAATAATAGTAAACTGATATCACATTATTTAAATTTCAGAATATCCAAAGGAAAAGGTAAACATCACTTAAGGTCCTAGAATTTTCTTCTAGAGAAGAAGTTAGCATGCTTTCAGTTGTGCCTGGGGTAGTTTTGTCTTGTTATATGAAAGTATTGCTTGGTTATTGCCTTTCTTGGGAAGGCCATGCAGTTTCATGAGGTGTGCATTTGTGTCAAGAAGGCAAAGGGTAGAATATGAGGGATTCTGTTTCAAATTGGTTACTTTGTGTTTCTCATTGATTTCTAAAAATGCTAATCTAGATGCTGCTGCAGTGAAGGAATTGTGTAGTGTAGAGGTTATTAAAGTACATAATCAACTGACCTGAAGACAAATTTTTGTAGATAATTGATCAGGCCTGATTCAATCAGCTGAAAAGCCTGAGGAGAAGAACAGAGGTTCTTTGGAATTAGCCTAATTGGCAGTGTCACCTAAGGCCTGAATGTTCCAATCCATTCCTATGACCCTATTTATGGATTTCCAAGTTGCATGGTCAGATCCCAGAGTCTCATGAGCTAAGTCCTTACTAACATGATTCTGTTCAGCCCTTAACACATACATATGTTACATGAAATAACATGATCAATGATATGGTCATTTTGTGCAAGATTTCTAGGCTAGTTCTACAGCTGTCCTGCTCTTACATCTTATTTTACAGCACTAACACCATCAAGCTTGAAACGTGTGCATATATGAAAAAATAGACACATAAACACAAGCTGCAATCCTTAATATTAGTTCAACACTATGTAGAAAAATACCTTGTGTTATGTTAAAGAGACCATTAAGATAACAACCCACAAACTGCATTATGATACTTCACTAAATAATTTCTAGATCATTTTTCTTAAGGTGTGTTAGCCAGGGTTTATTCAAAGAAGCAGAACTAATAAGAGGAGTAGATAAATAGGTAGACAGACACATAGACAGTTCTATGTTCATATATGTATCTGTGTCTATCAATATCAAATATAGAGAGATTTTTTAAAAAGTGGCTCACATGAGTATGAAGTTAGCATGTGTGGATTATGAGTTGTAGATGGGTCATCTGGAAGCCCAAGGAATAGTCAAGCTTGCAGCTAGTCTCCACATTCAGTCCTTGGCAGAAGTCCCTCTTCCTTGGTGGAGGTTCCTCTTTGTTCTGTGAAGTCCTTCAGCTGATTGAATTAAACCCACCAATTAAGGGGAGTATTCTGCTTTTTTTCAGTTTATCTATACAAATGCTAAACAATTTTAAAGTTAAAAATCATTACTTTTTTTCCATTTAATTTTTTTCAGTCCATGGTTGACTGAAGGCAATACAATTTCAGAAAGCAAAAGTGTCTAAGGAGGAATTATTGTATTTTGAGGAAACATCTGCACTCCCATGTTCTCTGTAATCTCATTCACAATAATCTATATATGGTTGCATTGCAGATGTCCATCAGCATACAAATGGATAAACAAAACCTTGTAGATGCACAATGGAATACCTTCACAAAGGGAGAAAACCTGTCTTTTGTGACACCATGGATCAATATGGAAGACCATATGCCAAGTGAAATAAGCCAGGCATATAGTGTCAAATATTGCAAAAACTCATGTTTAGAATCTAAAAAGTAAAACTTACAAAAGCTGAGCATATGATAGTGGTTACCTGAGGCTGAGATTGGAGTTGGTTGTCATGGGGAATAGTGAGATATTGATCAAAGGATACAAAAATTTAGTTATAAATGAAGAGTTAGGTTTTGAGATATATTATACAGTATGCTGACTTGAGTTAATAATAATTTATTATATATTTAAAAATTTATATAAGAGTAATTCAATATATTATCACTAAAGAAAATATGGGATGGGATGAATATTTTATTTAGCTTGATATAAAAAATGTCTCAAGGTATACATATATTAAAACATTACATTATATGATACAGATACAGTCAATTATTATTTCTCAGTTAAAAATAAAAATACATTGCCATGATGTAATTGAAGTAAGCCAGACACATAAAAGATAGGTATCACATGTTCTCTTCCATCTGTGAAAAGAAACAAACAAGCAGAACCTGAACCAAGAGTCCATGTGACACTGGAGATTGGGACTTTTGATTCAGTAATGTTAGAAAAAAAATTGAGTCAAGTGAGTGTGAACATTCAGACAAGACTTGTACTAGAGCTTCGGCCAAAAGGGAATAAGTGAGTCTTCACAGAAGCACTAGTTAAAAACCATATGGTCCCCAAATAAAGGGAGATACAAGCTTTTTTGATTTGCTGGGGTGGGCTAGATTATGGTCATTTTCCAGGGTCATGTTTGCAGGAGACGTTTTCCCTTGTACAAGGTTCATACTACCAGTCTGTTGTGGTCAACTTGCCCCAGGACCTGCTGAGATAGTCTTGCAGCTGAATCCATTAATGTGTGCACATATCCTATCTATATGACTCATTCTGGATCATGTGATAGGGTCGAAGGACTTTGGGTGCTTGGGCCGCCATCACTGCTGATAAAGCCCAAGAAGAGACAGAAGAAAACACATACAAGCTCCCATTTGCAATCAGCACATCAGAGAACTACAGAATCTCAACTAAAGTAAAGAGCAAAGGGGTCAGACATCATCTGAAGACAGAGATGCCGTGCCTTTCATCTTATTTCAGTCCCCCATCAATCGTCCACAGAAATAAGTGAAAAAATCAGCATTTGTAGCAAAAATGTACTTCAAATTTTTGAAAAGTAACATAGGCACCTGTTTCCACATTCGCAGATCTGAGGTACTATCTAGAATGATAAGAGAATATGAATAATGCCTCATCTAGCTGTGTGACCTCCAAATTCGTGATTTTAAAGCTAAGAACAAGTGACTTTAGAGGGCATATTGAGGATTTCACCAGTAAAAATTTTATCTTTTGCAAGCATTCTGCTTCTGCGAGTTTTATCAGTGACTGATGATGGGTCTTGGTAAAAATAGCACAAGGGTAGAGAAACAAAGTGCTGTGCTGGGAGGGTAAGAATTTATTGTTCTAGGAGTGTATTTCATTGTCTCAGCATGTGTCCCTTTATGGTGATCCTTGATTGTCTCAGAAACATGATTACTAAGAATCTGTAAGGGTACAGTGGGGGGAGACATGGGCCAAGGACAAGGAGAGACTAAGCATGGATGGATGGGATAAATATCATCATGACTTCCATTTATTTGTACAGTTAACATGTATAAATACAATTAATTAAGTTAAATTGGATTTAACTATGGAAAAAAGATCTAAGAAATTCTAGTGTTTGTTTTTAAATTATAACAGAAAACAAATAAACCTAAAACAAAATAGCATAGGTATACACATTGGAAAGAAAAACAAGATATTGAAGTTTGAAGATAGACTGATACAGTAAAAAAGGATTATTCATAAATTGTAATGAGACAACAAAGTGACACAGCCTTTACCATGCTAAATATTACAAGATCAAGAAAAAATAAGTACTACACTTTGACTTATAAATCTACCTCATGGTAAACTAAGAATTAATTATACAGTTATAAAACAGTAGGACATTTGTACAAAATAATTTACTCTGTTATATTTAATAACAAATCACTGAAAAAAACCTAAGTGTCTATCGGTAAGGGACTGATGTTAAACCTTCTAGAGAATGGTTATTTTTGAATGCTTCACAGCTCTAGAAAGCAATCAGGATATGTGGTTCAACGTGATAAGTGCTGACTTAGTCACCTTGCTCTTCAGGATAGGTAAATTGTAAACACTAAGATGATCAAGAATTTATGACATCTGTCTTTTGTGTAAGAAGATACATCCACCACAAAGGAACAAGGAATATAACCAAGTGGTAATGAAAAAACAAACAAATCCAATAAAAAAATTTCATCCAGTAAAAGTTTGTAAGAAAGGAAAATGTAAAGACAACACTTTATACTATATACAGTAGGGTTTTATAATCTTTTATATCTTTTATGTAAATTTGAAAGAGAACGTTAAGCTAAATAATCTTTATATCAGGTATGTAAAACAAGCATACTGAGGAAACAATTATTACAAATTACCTTAGAGTTCATTATGTTGGTATTATAGTTAATGGAATATTCTTTAAAAAGGAAAACATTAAAAATAACTAATTGATTGACATTTATTATAGCTAAAATATTTTAATTCTTGTTTTAAATATATATTATTGCTAGCATCAAGCAATTAAGTTATCTTTTCTCTAGGTGTGGGGATTGAATTTAGAGTCTTGAATATATTAGGCAAATAATTTACCACTGAGCTACATCTCTAGCCTGAGTGATTATTTTGATTCTGATACGATGTTTTAACAAGAGTAGAAACTATGTAAGCTTTTATAAAGTTAAATGATTGTTTTAAAATTGTAAAATTGAGAATTTTAATTAGAAATTTGTAGGCATTGAAATTCATAAATTCTTTCACATTTGAAAATTGCTTATATTCTACCTTGGTCACTGAAGAATATCTAGAAGTAATTGTAAAAGAAAAATGATACCTGGCCATATCACCACTATGACTAAGTGTATCACTTTCTATAGCAAAGGAGAAAAAATCCTGCCATACAGTAAAATAAAGCCAAGAAGAGTCCACCTAATGCAGAAAGAAACACAAAATAAATGAGCACATACACATACATCTCTTTTAAGTCGTTGACTCCCTATGAGAAAATAACCTCATTCTGGACATTGAAATATTGGTGACTGCCTATATGTAACATCATATACAGATAAAATAAATGCATGAGAACACTATTTTCCATCAGTAGAACTCAGTAACTCTGTGCCTTTTTTTTCATTGAATATCATTTGGTTTATTTGGGATTCCAAATATTCTACAATACATTATAAAATACTCCAGGTGAACATTCTGTAATCTTCAGGCATTATCTCCTCTCACAGAGGAAACACCATGCAGCAGGATGCTTAGAACTGAAGTCACCAGCCTCTAGCCATGGGGCAGTGACTCCACCCCAGCGCCCACCTGCCATGTTGATAAGGAGCTTTTCCTCTGAGTTGCTCTGTTCCATTCCTTGCTGTTTCTGTGTCTTGGTGAGATGTGTTCTGTCAATGCATTTTCTGTTAGTGGAAATAACAGTGGGGTACCGTGACACTGTCAAGTGCCAGGCAAACAGCAGTGTCATTGGTGTATTTTGTTTGTCTGTCTTGAAGACTGATATTTTCTGGCATTTAGGTACCATTCTTTCTGACACAGGGCCAGGATAAACCTTTTTGTCTGATAAATGGCCAAGCTCAAAAGCACAGTTGTTACTCTGTCTGTCTAATGTTTCTGTCTTTATGAACCCTCAAAGAATCTTCTGGATTGTTTTTTATTGTTTGTTTATGACTCTTAGAAGAGATCAATGGGGAAAAAAATGTGAGTCTTCTGAGAAACAGCCAAATTGAGAAAAAAAAAGCATGCATTGGACAATGGACTTCAAAGATCTTCATTCAACGTGTGGAATACAGTATCCCCCTCATCTGTGGGACATATGTTTCAATACCTACAGCAGGTGTCTGAAGACTTGATAGTACTGAGGGCCATGTACACTAGGTTTATTCCTGTACAGACACATTTGATTCAGTTAATTATAAATGAGGTACAGAAAGAGACTATCAATGACTATAGTAAAACTGACCAATTTTAACAACATAGTGTAATAAAAAATTATGTGAATACAGAATCCCTCTCTTGGAAGAGTAAAGACAAATTTTCAGACCACAGTTAACAAAAATCAAAACAAAACAAAACACCTGAAACTATGTAAAACAGATTTTTTTTATCCAATTCTCTAAACACACCCACATCAAAATATTACTATTATCTATCTCAGTGCATCCAATCTGCTGTAACAGAATACCATAAACAAATACCATGAAATATAACACTAACTAGAGGGTCAACACATAAGCCGTGTAGATGACACACACAACTGGAACTTGCTTCTTATGGTTCTGTATGTAGCGAAGTTCAGGACCTAAGCACCAGCAGACTCAGTGTTCTGCAATTGCTCATGTACTGGTTCATTAGGTGGCGCCTTTTGACTGTGCCCTTGCTTGGTGGAAGGCAGCCCTCTTAGGCGTCTCTCATGACTCCACTCCTAACACCTCCACCTAATGCTGTCACCTCCGGGGTCAGGATTTCAACACACAGGTTTGGGGGAGATATAAACATTCAGATCATAGCATTCCCCACATCCTATTTTACTGGAGAATTTCTGAAGGCTCACATTTATTCAGTCATTCTTAAACATACAGATAGTTCTTAGAAATATAAGCTTTCTATTTTTTTTTACTTAATTAATTCAACTTTATAATGACCAAACACAGCTGGCATAATACTTTTGAAAAGAAAATACAAGGGTACAATGGACTCTTGTTGAAGGCACACACTGGAGAAGAGAACACTGTTCTCCAGTTTTCAGTGGACCATAAGTATCGCTTCTCAGCACAGTTCATGGAAAAAATAGTGCCTCGATTTAACTGTTAAATTGGAGAAACCATTTCCATTAAATACAGATTTCCTTTCTTCTCTCCATATAGGAAAAGTGTAATGTTTGGGGAAGAGTTTTGGGGAGCTTTAAGTCACATGAAGACAGAACTCTTTAAAAAGTATTTAAAAACATATATCTTATGAAAATTTATTTTTCACCAATTATCTTTTCATTCTCACTTTGCTATTTCCACAGAGTATAGTTAGTTTTCTCTTAAATTTGTTTCTGATTCTCATATACTTAGCCATTCTATCATTAATGAATAACTCAGTCTTCATCATGACTGGAAAATTTATTGGCTATATTTAAGGAAATAAACAACTATGCATAACTTCAGACAATATGAATTTACACAATCCTAAGTATTTTACACATTACAAATTGTAAACCATCTTCATAATCAGAAAATACCATAATTTTTATTCATGTATGTTTTCCATAAGACTTTTCTTCTTAGTTTGGGGGTAATAAGATACAAATAACTGTTAAAAGAGTAGGATAATTCTACAGAATATATGAAATGGAACTAAAACACAGTATAAATCAAATCTGTAATATGCTGCTGATGGTGGTCTCTGGAAAATCCAAGAAAAAACAAATTAATGCTGTCAATTTATGCCTAAGTAATTCTTAGTCATTCCTTATGTTCTATATATCTATATCTATATAATATATATAGTTGTTTCCTTAAAAATTATGTATGTATGTATGTATATATATATATATATATATATATATATATATATAATGTATGCATAATAATATATAACATGTATACATGTGTATAATTAACATAAACTTGTTATCCCCCCGTTTGGCTTTTGTTTTAATGAAAAGTTTGCACAAAAGATACCCTTCCATTTCTCTGCCTAGATTTACAGGTCTGGAACTCAGTGTTTAACAGTTTTGGGGGAAACATGGGGAATGAAATCTGGTTGCCACCATTGGCAGGTAGTTTCTAGAACAACGGCAACATTACACACCATGGTATGTGGCCTGGAAACGAGGTGCGCAAGGTGCACAACAGCCCTGGGTGACGCAGTGCGGAATCCCCTGGTGCAGAACCTACCTATGCCCTTTCCTTCCGCAGACTGAGTCCTTTGGTCAATCCACCGCATAGCTCTCACCAATGAGTGTGCGCAGTGTGGACTCATTTCTTTCACATCCCCCAAAAAGCTTCCAATCCAGACACTGTTTTTCTCCTTCTCTAGAGAAAACCTTCAGCTCTCAGCTGGGAGGGAACTGATTTCTGGGAACAGAAAGGCACAGGGAACAGGAGGCGCTGAATACTTTTTGATAGACCCCTGCTTCACTTTCTGATCTTGTGACACTTTGGTAAGGGTATACCCAAGGTGCCTGTTCCTGAGCTTTGGAACCTTTCAGTGCAAGAGTAAGGTTGCACCTTGACCTTCTCCACTATTAGTTCAGGATTCCACTTTCTGTGTTTTCTGTCGATTATACTTTCTACATTTGATATTGTGTTGCCCTTCTCTTCATTTATAATCTATTTATATTTATATTTTTTTGTGTATATGTGTTTAAAAAATCCCACTATTGTCTTTCTAGGGGCATTTTCCAAAGCAAAGGAGATAGATTTATAAATTCAGTACAGTGATTCTAGGTGAAAGAATTGCAGGACTTTGAACATAAGTTGTATCTTATCATCTGTTCTTTGTATCAGTGAGATTTTAAAGCTAGGAGAAGAAGGCTTGAAACAGTATGTGTGTGTGTATGGGCGGAAATCCTAAAATGATCATTAGTAAGAACACGGGGGTATCTTGAAGACAGCCACAATGGTATAGCACAGCCTGATTAGGTTTCCTGTGGAAATATTTTCTTCTCCCATTATATGTTATTGCCACACTTAACAGGAAGATAATGTGAATTATCATCAATTATCAGTTAAATTCAAAATGTTATTGAAATTAACAAAAAAAGGCAGAGTAAAACAAAACACCAAAATATATATGCTACAACATGTCACCTAGAATGCCCAGTATGACAATTTCTTATTCACCCACAGTTTGCCCTGGCCTTAGGCTCACTCAGCAAACCACAGAGCAGTTACCTGGCAGGTTTCAAACACACTAAAACTGACTTATACATTTGAAGGTAACATTTTAAAACTGTTTTCCCCTCGTTTTCCTAGACAATATTTATATGGAGAAATTGGATCTTTAAGAGGTAGAATATACTTTTTTCTGGAATCAGACTTACAATATGAGGAAATGTATATCAATGTAAATTTCATTGTTCAGAAGTATTTATCCTGATTTGTAACATTAAACTTGTCTTATCAATAATAAACTCAATAAATAAAAATTATACAAAATTTTACTAGTATGTAAACATTTCTTCAACTTCCCATTTGTTTACTATATGGGATGCAATAATTATGTGTTTTGAGGAGTATTACTAATTACCTAGTAATTTTCTTACAATTAGCCAAAGAATTTTGTTGATTTGGAGGAGGAAAAAATAATATGGCAGATAAAGAAGGAAATAAGTAATGAATTCAAGATAAAACTTCTATCCAAGATTTGGATTATATTCTTTTACCATGAATTAATAAATTGAAATATCGGTGGCATGGCCAGCAGAGCATCAGATGCGTTAGCCTTACTGTCAGAGACAAATGCAGTCAGTCTCCTTTTGTCATGGAATGCAGTTATCCAAGCTAGAAAAGAAATGGAATGTCATGAATATGTCTCCTTATTTAAGTTAGCAAAGAAGGTTCTCTCTCTCCCTCTTACACACACACACACACACACACACACACACACACACACTGAATTTAGCTCAAAAAGACACAATGGGAATGCGTGAAAAGTTAATTCATAAACTTAGTATAGGAGGAAGCTTGGTACAGAAGGAGAGAAAAAGAACTCTCTGAATTTATGAATTTTATACTGTGTGTTCAGACATGGTGTGTATCTTTATTATGTAGAAGATTACTTTGGAATGGGATATTTTCTTAATTTAATGCATTATATTATCTCCCAGAAGAAGAGCTCAATGAAGTATAAATTATAAACCAGAATATAGTTTAATAGAAGAAAAGTAACAAAATGAGATCACCAAGATATAGTCTTGTATATCAAAGATACATATATGTGTTGACTTTCTATACTCAACTCAATTTTGTGCCTAAAACTTGTAAAGATATTTGCTTTGTCATTTTCTAATGCATGTTCACCATAAAGCACTTCTGAATTTTTTTTAAATTTTCTACATTTTTTATTAGTGTCTTAAATTGTACATAATAGTGAGATCTGTTGTTCCATGTGTGTGCATGCATACAATATCACAATATAAATTGTTCAGTATAACTCCCCTGCACGTCCCACTCTCTCCCTAGCCCTTGGCCCTTTCTTCTATTCTACTGATCTCTCTGATTTTCATGAGATTCATTACCCCTTCCTTTCTTTTCCTGTAGCTTCCATAAGTGAGTGAAAATATACAATGCTTGATCTTCTGAATTTGGTTTATTTTGCTCCTGTGACTAAAAGAACTAACAAGAATAATTTTAAAGGAGAAAAAGTTCACTTGGGGCTCAATGTTTTGGATCTTAGTCCACTGACAGCTGGCTTCATTCTTTGGGGCTCAATGAGAGGCAGAACATCATTGGGGAAGAGTGGCTTAGGAAAGCAGCTCAAGACATCACATCAGAAAGCAGAGAGAGAGCTCCACTCAACAAGAATAAAATATATACTCTCCATGCACGCTTCCAGTGACCCACTTCCTCCTCCCAAAACCTACCGGTCTACAGTTACCATCCAGTTAATCCCTATTAGGATTAGCTCACTGATTAGTTTAAAGTTCTCCTAACCCAACCATTTCAGTTCTAAACCTTCTTGCATTGTCTCACACAAGGGCTATTGGGGGACGCCTCACATCTAAACCATAACAGAAGCCTACAGTATTTTTTTCTACCCACTCAATGCACTTATATTATATGTTGAGTTTTGCACTACATATCTTAGAAAGGTGATTGTGTTTCATTCAGAGAGCCAGAGTGAGGGTATATGAGGAGGAATGACTGGAGAAATGAAGCTGCTTACCTTGGCAGAAAAAAAAATTTGGAGCAGATAGAAAAATGTGCGGGATGACAGGGACTTCAAAATCTACAAAGGGTATTACATGCAAAAATAAATGCACCCCATTCTGTTTCCCTGGTTTCTAATGTCTTTTACCAAAGCATGTGTTTCTATATTATTTTATTTCACTGATCTCCACAATTTCAATATCAAGGCATCTTGACCCTTATTATCCTTCAACTCAAAAATTCCTAAATTCTACCTTAATTTGTTGGTCCTGTTTGTCTTTATATTTCTCATGATTGAAAAGAAATAATTATTATTGTTGTTTCTTGAATTTGTAACACTTTGGCACAGTTGAAGCTTTTCAACCCTTTCAGTATCTTGGCAAATAAGTCTGAGACAAAGGACAATAATTGCAATTTGGCAGTGTTTTTATCTTGAATTATTCACTAGTTTTTATTAGAAATTCTTGAATAACACTACCAGAACTTATCATGTTCAGTGGAAAGGGATTTGTCCCTGTTTAGACAATATTTTCAAAGCTGAATTAAATTAAAGTTTCATATGAAGCAGCAAACACATTTTTAAAAGTTACGTTGTTGTCCTTTTTGCTGACGTTTTAAATACAAACTGAAGTTCTTTAAAAGGCTTTCTAATAGGTATTCAATGTAACTGAACAAAATAGGTCTAGGATATGAAAAACAAGGAATAATGTTATACCCCCAGTTCACTAATCCCTTCAACCTATTTAATTGCATAATATTATTATTGATATTATTTTCACTGCCTTATACATTTTTGGAAATGTTAGACGTGATTAAAACTGAATATGTCCTCCGATCTACTTAATTTCCATAAGTTACTATTTTAAATAAATTATAACTGAACATATTTATGGACTAATTCCTCTTACTGGATGAATTTGGAATGTGTAGTCTTTACATGCAATCACATAACACACATGAATAGAGCAATAACATAGGTTCATTTCAGTGTAATTTATTTTTAAGGTTAAATCAACTGATGCTTTGAAAACACTATAATGCACCAGGATCTATTTAAATTACTTTACATACTTTAACTCATTAACTGATGGTAGGTGTTATTACTAGCTCCATACTACCTATCAGACAACATAGGCATGGGGAAGCTCAGACTTGCTTAAGGTCACGCAGATGGGAATTATTGAGCTGGATTCAAGTTCAGGTGATGAGATTCCACAGTGTGCCCCAGCTTCCATCATATTAAAGTGCTTTGTTGAAGATAAGAAATGTGTTTGTGAACTTTGAATTTTATGATACATATTTTATATAATTAAAGTTGTTATTCCCATGTGGTTAGTCAACTTTGGTCACTGTGACAAAACACCTGAGAAAAACCCCTTAAAGAAGGAAAGATTTATTTTGGTTTATGGTCTCAGAGGTTCCAATCCATGGTCATCATTGGGGTCTGTTTCACTGGTCTTGTGGTGAAGCAGAACATCATGGTGTAAGGGGTTTGGTAGAGGAAAGCTACCTCATGGTAACCAGGAAGCAGAAAGAGGGAAGGGGAAGAAAAGGATGGAAGTAAAATAGCAACCTTTCAGGAGATGCCCCCAGTGATTTGCTTCCTCCAATTATACTCCATCATTCAATATGAATCTATCAATAGATTGATCTATTGATGAGACAGATCTCTCATGAACCAGCCATGTCCCCAAAACCCCACTTTCAACACTGTTGCATTGAGAGTAAAGCCCTTGAGCCTTTGGGGGAACATTCCAGAGCCAAAGTAGAACACATTACATAAAGGATTTTAATTTAATAAATTTATAAGTATTGATTCCATTCTTTAACTGAGACATTTTTGCATTTCACTGCAGATATGAAAAACTATTAAAGTAAAGCATTTCAATATTCATACTTCATCAAAGTATGAGGAATAGTCTAACCATACTAAATAATTCAGGAAATTTTCTTTGATTTCCTGTTATGCCTGTAATGCACTTAGAATTTTAAATAGAAGTCTCAGTTTAAATATGAATATCCAACATCCGCTACGGTGCACACTGGATACCCCTTTCAGAGGGTTTCCAAAGTCAGGCCACATTCAAATCCCTTCAGCGCTGTGTACAATGGCTCTACTTACTGAAATGTATAGAGAACCTTAAAGCATCAGTGAACTGCACAGGATTTTTAATTAACAGAACAAAACTCATAGTACCTTCATTGATTTATTCATTCACCCAATATTTGTTCAACACCTACTTTGGACTCACCCCCATGTGATTCATGATGAGGACCTATCCTTTGGAGTGGTTATGTTCATATCGAGTCCACAGTCTCCTTTTGACATGGAAGAATCAACTCTATTACCAAGCTGTTCACAAATGCTTCTTCCTTCACATCGTTGGTACCTAACTCCTGCCAGAATATCAGTGTGCCCAGCTCCTGCCTAACAGTGCTCTTCCCTGGAGTCTCCCAAAGAGCATATGCTAGCTATCACTCAAGCCCTGGTACTAGGTTTGTAGCAGGAATTTGATCTATCTACTTCCTAGTCCTCCTATCTCTGTTGCCCCTCAATTTCCTGTTAATCCCCCTCCATCTCTCATCACATCTTCTTCTCCAAACAAATCTTATTTTCATTGTGGATCTCAATAGTGCTATAGATAGCCCATCAGCTCTCACCACCCATCTTGTGATCACAGTTTGAAATGTGCCACCACAAATAACTGTTTTCCATATTAAGCAGGAGATAGAGAAATCTCATTGCCACAGAGCTTTCCTGGTTTAAAACTATCAAATTTTTTCCCTAAAAACTGTTAGATTACTTCATATAAATGCAGCACATTTTTATATGTTACAGTTGGAATGATAGTTCTACAATTTAAATATGATTTTGAAAATTCTGTCATTATACCTTATTGTAATTCTTGAAGAAATTGTCTAAAATTTGTTTTCCTCATCAAGGAACTAAGAAATATACCTGAAATTATAAAGACTACAAAGAATAGTAGGATAGAGTAGAAAAATAGTGGGTTAGAACAGAAAAAAAACAGGACTAATATTGTAGCATTCATATTTGAGAAAGAAAGTGGAGAGAGAAAGATTTATTTTAAGAAATTGACTCAAATAATTGATTGGACACTGACAAGCCCAAAATCTGTAGTACAAGTCATCTGCTTGGAGGTAAGAGATATGGTCTTGAGTCTTTTTTTTATATATTTTTTTAGTTGTTGATGGGCCTTTATTTTATTTGCTTATTTATATGTTGTGCTAGGAATCAAACCCAGTGCCTCACACGTATGAGTCAAGCTCTCCAGCACTGAGCTATAACTCCAGCCCCTAGTTTGAGTCCTTTTTAAAGAAACTATAGTCTTTCTTTTTACATCCATTGACTGATTAAACAACTTCTCTGATTTAATAAAAGGTAACCTGCTTTATTCTAAGTCTTCTAATTTAAATATTAATAACATAAAAGTACCCTCACATCATCATCGAAACTAGTGTTTACCAGAGCTGGGTGTCATAGCCTAGCCAAGTTGCCACATAAAATTAATCATCACAAACAGAAAGAAAAAAATGGAAAACTGAAGTATGCATCTATGTAAACAATTGTACAGTTATACTGATCAGATTTTAGGCAGTATCTGTTGATTGTGACGAATATGTGCAGTGCTTTAACAAGTGTAAAAATAAAATCAAGGCAGAGTACCATCTACATAGATAAAACTAAGAATATTGCCCGGCATGAAACTTGGAAATAATTTAACTATACATCCTATATATATGCTCATATATTTTCCATATAGGTCTGTTTATTTATTTATTTATTTACTTTTGATAAAAACTCAGATTCTTCTAGGGTCAAAATGTGAAGATATCAATTTCTTCAGTTTGAATTTGAAATGTGCTTTATCTAAAAATTACCAAAAAATTGGCTGTATACTAATCATAGTACCCTGGTTTAAAACAAAACAACAATGAAACCTATGGGCAGAGCAGTGACTATAAGAAAACCAGTTACATACCTCTACATTGAGATAAAGTACTATTAAGATGGAATATGGGATACATCAGTCAAGATATTGTCCTATTATCCATGTTGCTATGGTTTGGATGTGAGGTGTTCCCCAAAAGATTATATGTGAGACAGTACAAGAAGGTTCAATGCAGAAATGATTGAAATATGAGAACCTCAACTCAATGAGTGAATTAATCACAATAGGAATAATTGAGTGGGAACTGAAGGCAGATAGGGAGATATGGCATGGCTAGAAGAAGTGGTTCATTGGGGCCATAGCTACAGGGTATATATTTTGTATCTGGTGAGTAGAGTCTTCCTCTCTCTCTCTTTCTCTCTCTCTCTCTTCTAATCATCATGTGAGCTGCTTCCCTTTGCCACAGTCTTCTGCCATGATGTTCTGCCTCACTTCAAGTCCTGAGCAAGGGAGCTGGGTGTCTATGGATTGAAACCTCTGAAACCTTAAGCCCTGTAAATAAGCTTCTCCTCCTCTAAAACTATTCTTGTTGGTTCTTTAAGTCACAGTCAAGTCTGACTAAAACACTGGTGAATTTATGGTTGCATCTGTCTTAGCTACAAAATATAATATGATACACAGGACACCATTATTATTTCCAACCAGGAGAATTCATTTAACAAGAGAGTAAATGCTGACTCTTGGTGTCTAAAAGAAATAAACAATAACAATGGCAAAACTGTATGGGGTTAAGTTGTGGCATGCCTGAAGTAATTCTTAAGGGCACATATGGTTTGTTCCAAGTCACAGATCAGATTGAGCTGTGCTTAGCTGGGGATCACTTGCTTCAGGTTCCTGACTTCAGCAAATGTCTGAACTCAGGAGACATAAATCAAAGCAGAAACAAACAGAACTGATAAGCTTTGGGATATCTAGTCCACCACTGATTAATAGTATTACATGATAATACTGAAATATAAGGTTCTCAGGCAAATTTAAATCTTAGCCATATTTTAATAGGTAAAATTAATTTCAGAACAGTTAATTTACCCAATATATCTTGTGTATTAACATTTAAACATGCAATCATAAAATTATCACAACGTTAATATATTGTTCTATTTTCATATTACGACTTTGAAATCCTGAATTTTATACTTATATAACATCTCAGTCCATACTACCCTTAACTCAAGTGCTCAGTACTCATACGATTCTTACAACTGTTATATTTGACAACCCAAGCCTGGTCCTTCCCACCATGTTTGAGCCACTGAATTAAATAAATTAAGCCTATTTCCACAATCTGGGAATTGAACATGGATGAAGAGTATCATATGTGGGTTAAATCTGAGGTAACTTAGAAAATAGGCAAACCTACTCACTCTAGAGAAGGACTTTTTCTGTTTTTGTTTGTTTGCTTGCTTGTTTGATTATTTTTACAAGTATTTATGTATTTTATCTATTTTTAATTTTTATTGTAACATTAAATTATACTTAAATGTGGGCTTCATTGTTACATATTTGCATATACAGACAATATAATAAAATCATGTAGAAGGACATTTTTTTTGGAGGAATTGAGGTGTAAAATTCAGGATATCAATATAAAGCTAAGAAAGACTTCATAGTTGCTTTGGTAAATTTTGGATAACCTCTGTACTTGAACAGCTAATAATTTAATTTGATTGTTAACCAATAAGTATTGAATGACTTTGTTCCACAGGTTGGGGTACAAAGTTGCTAAATGCTAAAGCCTAAAAATCAGGCCCTCTGTGAATTAAAGCATTTATCCAAGGAATCAGAAATAAGTATTTAACAAAAGAAAAGTATGATTAAAGATATGACATATGCTATAGAATATTCTTTTTCCTATCAAACATTTTTTTCCAAGAAAGGATATATTAAAATAACAGTAAAATTCACTCTTTAAATAGAATGGTTTAAAAGTCTTCTTTCAGGAGAATTTTTTTTCATGACTTGAAAAATAAATCATCTGACAATGATTTTGCAGTGGTGAAATAATATATGAAAGGGAACATATAGATGTATGTCAGTGCATGCAAGCAAATTAGAAGAGACTATTGTGTCTGGACATTGTGAGGAGGAGAATGATGCTGGAAAAGTGAACAATAGCTGGTTTAGAAATGCAGCACAGGACATTGCTAGTTTTCATACAGCGTGCCAAGCAACTGTCAATAAGCAGTTCACCTTCATTTCATTTTCTCCTGGATAAAAGGGAGATGATAAATAAATTCACCTCCCATTGGTACTTCTAATGCTTCAATCAGAGACCAAATAGGAAGTTCTTAGTATATTCCTTACACATAGCAAATATTTAGTACATGTTATTTTTTCTTAATGTCTGATACTATTTTTAAGTTTAATTTTACTTGAATGAGTATGAAAGCATAAGGTAGTTTAGGTTGGGCAATGACACACTGCAATAAGCACTTTAGAATAATTACATTGGCAGTTGAATAAATTTGAGGAAGATGAATCCACTATCAGAAGTTTTTAAGAACCAGTTAAAAATCTTTGCAAGCAGGGTGTAGTAGCATACTTTTATAATTCCAGAGATTCAGGAGGCTGAGGCAGGAGGATAATAAATTCAAGGCAAAACTCTTCAACTTAGGGAACAATTTAGCAAGATACTGTTTCAAAATAAAAAATAAAGATTAGAGTTAGATGCCCATTGTTTCAGGTGCAAGTAATTTATATATATTCAATAGTCCATGTGTGAGTGTTGGCTTATATTTGGATAATATTTGTAGATGTGTGGAGATGAGTGAATAAATTTGAGACCTATTTAAGGAGTAGACTTGAGGGATGGGATGTGGGTAGTACACATAAGAATAAAATCATATGTAAACTGAGTAGAATCACCTTTGGCAACCTGGCATGCCCTACTGTCTTAAGGACAGAAAACATTGCCAGCAAGTTTCTGGATGAGTTTTTGCCAGTGAAAAACTCTGAAAGGCACAGAAGAAAAGCCAATTTGAGAGAAAGAGGAAAAACCATTATTTCCCACTCAGCAGCCTTGGGCATAAGCATGGTTTTGACAGATAGGAATGTGTGTACCTCTTCTGCTGTTTCCCTACAGCTTTCTGTCTGGAGCTACAAGGAATGGAGAAAACTGTCAGAAGTTTCCTTGTAGTTCTGCAAATTAAGAATTTCCCCAAATCATTAATTTTTCTCTGACCCTCCCTTCTCCTCTGTTTTAGGTTTCAGACTATCATTTCCCTGTATTAAATTTCTATCTAGGACACGAGTAGAAAAGAGTGGTTTCTATTTTTCTCTTAATAGACTTAATTTCTCTTCTCTCCTCATTGTTTCAATTTTAACTCTACCAATAAGAAGCAGTTGAATGAGATCTTCAAGTCAAAAGAGATAAACAGAAGTGATGATTCCCATAACAGAGGGCAGATTCATGAGGATTAGAGGAAGCAATAATCTGTAGATCCCAGGCTTTATTTTTTTCCCACCAATTTCTTATTGAGTGTCATAAATATCTCTGATTGTTGACATTTTCCTACAATAACTTTTTGATTCCCTGAAAAATTTACAAAATTTTTCTGATTTTTCAAATGAAATTTTCCAATATTCTTATGCCTTTATTTCCTTAAATTAAGTGTTATTTCGTTTGATTTACCTGCAGTCACAGCAATGAAACTGCAATAAACAAAGCCCTCACTCTGAAACTTATGTTTAGCTACCAGAAGATTCAGATACAGAGTAAGGAAATTATACATCTGAGTTTTAATTACCAACAATAAATTTTTTGATGTGTGTTTTAAAATATTTTTGAAAATATCCCTGAGAAATATGGACTTCATTGTAGTGTTTTAATAAAGTATATATGTTTTGGATGTTCATAATTGGAATTCACCAGTTGATTCCCTAAGTTAATATTATAAATACATTTCATAGAAAGCTATTGTTGAATTTTATACTTTGAAACTTTCCATGACTTTGATTAAACAGTAAAAGAGATGTTATAGTATCATCAGATGTAATAAAGCTGAGAAATTGAATGACTAGATGGTATGCTGTTGAAGAGTTCCTTCATCTTGCAATTTTAGCCAGTTTACTACTTGTGTTTTGACACTTGTCAAATCAAAATTTTCAGCTTATTTTTAAGAAGTTGTAAAGGATTTTTCACTGGTATGGTACATTTTTCCAAGTTTGACATAGAATGTATAAAAATAATGTTGATATAAATCTGTGCAGTATAAAGGCATGATAACATTCCAGCTGCCACAGTTCATTTAATTCTTATTAACTTGAAATAGGAGGTGTCTATGACCCAAAAAAGAGCAATCCTGTGTCTCCGTCCAGATTTAAGCCTTCTTCTTTTTTGGATAAGTGAATTTCATATGGATAATTTATACTATCCTAAGCATCTAATTTATGCTTTCATTGATCACCTATTGAACACAAAGCGCAGTACTATGCTCTGTGATTATTAAAGAGAGAACTTTTTGGCATGATGAATTAGGACCAATTCAGAAAGGAGTAACATATAAGAATACAATAATCAAAGCAACCAGTGATAAAAATAAAAGTTAAGTAACCACTCTGTCTTCATATGTACTACAAAGTGTCACTATGGGACTCAGTAAATGAAATGACTTGCATTTAATCCCTTTTCTAAATGTACTTTTTGATACTTTTAGAAGTTTCTGAAAAAGTACATGTGGATGAAGATAGTGCTTTAACATTATTCCAAGATATAACTTCTTGGCATCAATTCTGATATCTAGTAGACTAATCCAGCTATGTTTCAAAATAAAATTGCCCATAAGGATCTTGTAGTTACATTCTGAAAAATTCATGCTTTAGAAAATTTTTTCTGTAATTCTTTAGTAAAAAATTAAACCCACTTTACTGTTAAATTATATAAGAAAAAAATATGATCTACAGGCTTTTGCTTTAAATAAATGTCAGGGGTGGCCACTACTAAAAGATCTGTATCTTATGAGAAGTACTGTGTATGATAATCACTCCACAGAATGTGTCCATTCAAAGAAATGGCTGCATTGGGAGAGATTATGGATGAAATGTGGAGTTATATGCTAAAAATCTAGGTTACTTCAAAGTCATATACTCCTCTTTAACCAAGCCAAGTTAGAGCACAGCAGAAGAGCTCTTCTGTGTAGAAACCTCCTCTTTAAGACATGAAAGTACTGTGGAACAAAGAATAAAAATGTCATTGCTGTAGGAGTATACATCCTCAGAGGTTTCAACAATACTTTTCTGGGTGAGAAAAGCTGTGAAAATAATAAAATTATTCCTATATTTCTCTAATAAAATATCTGACATTTATCTTAAGGCATATTTTCTAATTTTATCTCAAAAACAATTATTTCAATGAATTCCTATAAAGAAACTAATATAGACATAGGGAGGTTAGATAATCTGATTTTCCACCTTCAAGTCTATCCTCCTCTCTCAGATGTTATGATAATCAATTTTGCACATGAGTAAACTGATAGGGGTTTAAAATCATTACCACATAACTGATAGAGTCAGTACTAGAACCTGACCTCCATAGCATTATCCAGACAGACTCTAAGCCATATTGTTTAACACTCGGGACATTGAAAATAAGTCATTATTTAAAGCACTGGAGTACCAAAATATCCTGTAAGTATATCGGGTTTTCAAAGGGTGATTCTAATACAGATTGTAAAGGTGGACAGTGAGATAGCTGCCTGATTTTATAATTAAAGTTTTATTGGAAAAAAACTATGTTAATTTATGTGTTGTCTATGGCTCTGTTGTGTATATTTAATCAGAGCTGAATAGTTTCAATTGGGACAAAATGTACAGTAACCTTAATATATATTATCTTGTCCTTTAAGATAAAGTTTTCTGGCCACTGTCCTAGAATTCCCCAAGTCACAAAACACTTCAAATCACAGCACAACAATGATGAAAAGTCTATAGGACTCAAGGCATAGAGTGTGTTCATTATCTAAAAATTGTCCATATTTTCTACTGGTGTCCATCATTGATTATGCCTATTCCAGAGAAACTTATATAATTTTACATAGAATTTTCATTTTATTTTATTTTATTTTTTTCAGTAATGTAGAACTAACTCTGGGACGTTATACATGCAAAGTAACCTCTCTGCAAATGCACTATACCCACATCCCCATGCCCATAATGATCATTTAAGGTCACACTTAAATGTATTTGGAAAACAAATCAATTAGAATGATTAACATAGTGATTTTAGAATGTAGAATATGATTTAAATATTGGTGCATATTACTTAAGTCCTAGCTAATTTTGAGATAATAAAAAAATAAAATAATTTAGCTAAAGAAAAAAAATCAGAAAAATAGTAAGAAATTGATTGCATCATAATTAATTTGATAAAATCTAGGTTGTATTTATCCAGGTATATTGATGTATAAAAACTGATAATATTGAATATTTTATGTAATATAAAAAATCTAGAAAGTTGATTTCATGAAGTTTTTCCTACAGTATTGTTATGCTATGATCGTTTTCTCTTGCAAACCAATAAGTTAACTCTGTCACAATTTTATGGACATTGGCAAAAAACATCAAAGTTGAAGGTCAGAAGCAACAGAGTTTATTACATAGACCAAGAGAAGCAACCACAGTGTTTGTCTTGGTGCCAATTTTCATCCACAATTTCACAGAGTGATACAAGGAGCTGTAGGTGGTATCTGCTCATGCATTGATTTGTATTTTAGAAGAGGAACCATGAGTTTAAGAAATATGAATCTTTTATATTAGGTGGTAAACATGACTGTTCTTTGTTTCTATGGGAGATGCGTATAAGAAAACTGGACTTAAGCTCTTGATTTTAACACTGTCCTGTTTCCCCTCTCCCAACATTTTCACATCACATCATTGAAAAATGGCCCAAATAAAGAACAGTTTCCCTGTGCATAAATTATATATGGACATGAGCATGCCAAGCAGAACTGCTGTGTATGCCTTGTTGAAGATATAATGCTATTTTTATATTTTTGTTTTTATATGTACACTATGTATTGATTATCCACTTATATAACTAGGTGTGATGCTTTCAAAATTAATTGTTGTTGCTTTTTCTCATCAGTAAATTTCTAGTTCCAAAGTTTTTCAATGACTTTCATTTTTGAAATTAAAATTTGGGGAGATAATTCTGACACCAGCACCAAAAGGAAAATACTTGGGAGATGTAATGTCCACACTTACAAAAATAATAAGTAATGAGCAAGCTGCAAAATGATGAGCCTTCTTAAACCCACCAGAGAACTGAGGATTCAAGGAGAAATGATAGAGCTGGGACCTGCTTCTCTGGAGGGAAGGTCCTATTTGCCTAGATTAGGACAAATGGCCTTAGGCTAGGGTGGACAGCAGTGAGAAGGAAATTCCTGGGTCTTGCAATCATTGAAGTTTTCACTTAAGGAACTGGAGAAAGTTTTCACCCTGAAAGAGATAACAACATCAACAAAAAACAAACAAAACTTTGAGTTCCCAGCAGTGGAACATGAGAAATAAGCATTGGGAAAATACATCCAGAATCTTCTCCTGAGCATATCCAGAGCAGCTTGTCTTCCTAGGCCCATAGCACTCTGTCAAGGCTTACTTTCCAGACAGAAGACTTAACCATGTGCCCCACTTATTGGTCAAGGCATTTGCCTCCCACTACCCCACTAGCTTGATGCTCACAGAAGGGCTTAGTAGAGCTAAGAAATAGTTGTGAATGCTACATCATGGGACACAGGACTTATAAAAGAGGTCAGTCATAAATTGAGACTTAATTATAAAGTTAGATAATGTTTCACCTCTCTTTCAACCGATCATCACATTACCACAGGTCCAGTATAAAAACAGTGGATCATAGATGAAATTATTGTAAGCTTGATCTCTATGTAATGAGACAAATATCACCTTGGGAATCTCAAGTAATGAATAGACACCACAACAAACATGACTGATGATAATCCAAATATATATGTCATTACTGTATTTATTGATTTTTAAATTTGTCCTAATTAGCTGCACATGAGTGTAGAATGCATCAAAGTGCATCTCATTCATTGATAGAGTATTTATAGATTCATTTGCAGTGCCCAGAGCTTTACACATGAAAGGCAAGCACTCTACCACTGTTACACCCTTAGCCCCTTGGTCAACACTTAAAATGTACATGTCACAAATGCAACAACAGATCTTAGAACAGTGGTATAAAATATATATATACAATATCTTATATTATTCATCTTAAGTGTAATAACTTAGAAATTAGGAGTTGAGAAAAGATAAACCATGGTAATATTTAATCACCAAAAGTTGAAGTTGGTATATTAACTGCAATCAAATTGGACTTTGGAACAAGGTCTTATGTAAAAGTGATATGGATATATTATATATGGTTTTATAATTAAATATTGTTGAATACTTATGTAATGAAGGAGTCAATTATTCAAGATGTTAAAACTCTTAATATATATTCAGCTAATAAGACAATATAAAAAAATGTGGGGCAAAACCTGATAATCTGGAAAGGAAACAGACATATCCACCTCAGAGCTGCTTCCCTGATAGTGAGCAAGTTCTGAAAAACTCATTCTAAGTTGAAAATATTGTTAACCAAATATGTGTGTAAAGACTTCACCTGCTGAACAGTACTGTTTTAGTCTAGGCTACCTGAAATGTGGCAGGTATGTTTGCATTAGCCTTCATCTGGGCATGACTGTCTCACAAAATGCTTATTTTATAATGAAGGGATTAATCAATATTATATGTAATTTATTGAACAATATATTAAAAGTGAAATAAAGAATGATATTTATCCATATGCATTTCACACACCCATAAAGTAGAAATATTGTTGAGAACCATTGTAAATCAGGAACCACATGTTTAATGCAAGATATCAGTGCCCTCTTTCATCAGATAAAGTTCAAACAGGCAAAATATAAGTTATGATATAGTTGGTATGGACAGTAGAATCATTTAATTTGCTCTGATTGACAACTATAGAATGTTACTTCCAACAGTAGCAAAATATATATTCATCCTGAGCTTCCATGACACATTCACTAAGATAACTTGCATGCATTCTTGATTATTAAAAACACTGCAACAAATTTTAAGACAATGGAATTCTATAAGAACTTGTTCACATACCAAATTATATTAATAGATAAGCCAGGATAGAAAAAATAGTTGCAATATTGTTAAATATTTGTATAACCAAAAATTTTTTTCTAAATCTCACATGGCTCCAAGGAGAAGACTTGAAAATTAAATAGATATTTGGATTAACTGTAAAATAAAATTAGAACTTATAGAGACTCAGGGGAGACAGCAACGGATGCTCACAGTGAAATATGTAGCAAAAAATTCAAGTGTTAGAACAGATGAATGATCTAAAAATCAATATTGTAAGCTTCTGCTTTAAGAAACTAAAGAAGGAGCAGTTTAAGCCTAAAGCAAGTAAAAAGAAAAAAAAAAGAAAGAAGTCATAAAAGTCAGAAGAGACAGCAATGAAATTGAGACACAGAAACAGCTCCACAGCCAGTGAAATCAGCAGCTGCTTTCATGAAGAGATCAAGATGATGATTCCATCTCTAGTTTGGCCAACTAGGTAGGAAAAGAGGGGAGGGGGGAGAGAGAGAGAGAGATGGGCAGGAGATACAGAGACAGAAACAGACATTAAATATTAATTTCAGAAACAAAAGAGTGGTGGTAAGCACTAATAGATGATCTCGTAAGCAAAAAAAAAGGGGGTGGGGGTAATAGAAAGAACAACTGTATGTGATAAATAAGATAAAATAGAGCAGGTAATTGAAATTCATACAAAGAAAAACAGACACTCTGTATAGGTTTATATCCACTGAAAAGGTGAATGAACAATTAACCTTACAAAAATGACTACACCAAATCCAGATGGTTCCATGTGTGAATTTTATCAAACTTTACAGAAGAGATCTCAACTCTTTGTGATCTTTTCCAAAAATATCAAAGCTGAAGGAAAACTTTCTTTCTGTGAGGCCAGTAGTACTGTAATGTCAAAGCCAGACGAAAACAGTGTAAGAAAGATTAACTACCCTTGAGCATATCTGCTGAACAAGGAAGTGAAAGTCCTAAATATTATGTTAACAAATTAATGTAGTAAAGTAAATATTAGCCAAACAGTTTATAAAAGAACTAGACACTCTAGTCAAGGAAGATTTATTCCAGTTATGTAAGTCTGATTCAGCATTTGAAAATCAATTCATACAACTTACCACATCAACAAGTTTAATACACATACACACACACACACACACACACACACACACACATATGACTGACATCATTCATAATGCAGACACTGGATTCTTGCACTTTGTTGGCAAAAGGCAAGGGTTTCTCCCCACTACTACTTAATATTTCATTGCAATCTCTATTTACTATAGTTTACAATAAAATAAACTATCATACAGCTTTATTAAAATAATTTTTAAAAACTTCATTCATTGATGATATAAAAATTTTTCAGGTAATTAAAAACAGCAAACAATAAATCCTCAAATGAATGAGAAAGATAGTAAAGGCTCAGCATAGTGTACAAAAGTCACTTACCTTTTTATGGAAGAATGCCAAACAATTGGAAGTTGAAATATACACACATTAATGTGTATATTAGCAACCAATACAATCAAAATCCTTAAGTATAAACTTTAGAAAACTTGGAAATCTAAGAAATCAAAGATACAAATGAGTGGAGAGAAGTGGTTTGCTCACAGAACAGAGGACAGTATAATTAAGATGTCAATTCTTCTTAATTAGGTATGAACATTCAATGCAATTTCAAGACAAACTTCAGTAAGCTATTTTGTAGATAAAGAAAAATTATTCTAAAATTTGTGTGGAAAGCAAAAGATCTATAAAAGTCAATACATACTGAAGAGGTTAAATAAGTTGAAGGACTCACTTTCCCCAATTTCAAGGCTTGCTTTAAAACTATAGTATTTGAGATTGCAGGGCATTACAATAGATTGATGGAACAGAATGAAGAACTCAGACATGACTCAGATAAGCACAGTCAAGTGATCTTTGAGGAAGGGTCAAGAGGAAATCAATGGAAAATAGGCTTTTCAACAAATGACATTGGAAAAATACCATTTCTAAAAGCAAAATAAAAATAATAATGATGAATCTAGAAATACATTAAACTATATGCAAAATTACACCTTAAATGAAAACCCCAAACCTGCAAATTTTCTAGAAGAAAATGTTGGATGGAAGTATTTTTGAATTTGGGTTTTCTGGTGCATCTTTAAATGTGATGCTAAAAGTATAGTCTGTGAAAGAATAAAAATATAATAAGTTGTATATTATTACAATAAAATATTCTACTTCGAAACAGTACCATTTAAGACAATTAAAAGAATAATTACAAAATGAGTTAAAATATTTGAAAAACACACATGATAAAAATAATTGTCTAAAATACGCTAAAACACTGAAAATCAAAGAAGGCAAATAAGCAAATCAAAATGTGAGAAAAAGATCTGAACAGACATACTGAAAGAGATATACAGTTGGTATAAGTAACATTTGAAAGAATGTTCAATACCACTCATTGGGAAATGCAAATTAAGACAATTATGAGATATAATTATGAGATATAACCACATTTATTAGGGTGGCTAAATCTTAAAAGTCTCCCAACAGCAAATGTTGATGGAGTTGCAGAGCAAGGGGAACGTTCCTTCACTGTACAGTGAGGAACTCTAACTGGCACAGCCATTTGGAAAACCATTGGCATCTTAGTAAACTTAACTGTCCTATCACATGATCACGTCATCATACTCCTCAGTATTTACCAACTGATTTGAAAGTGGATGTCCACAGAGAAATCTACAGTGAAATGTTTATATCAGCTTTATTCAAAATCATCACAAAGGCATTTTTGGAGGCCCTAAATGCACACTGCTAAGTGAACGAGCAAGTCTAAATAGGCTATGTTGTATGATTCTAATGATATGACATTCTAGAAAAGGCCAAACTACAGAAAAGGCAATGTGACCAATAGATTCCAGGTATTTGGTGAAAGGAAAGGAGGACTGAGTAAGTTAAATACAGAAAAATTGAAGACAATGAAAATTTTCTCTGTAAAACTGTATCTGAGGACACCTGACCCAAGGATTATCTCAAATTCAATTGACACCATTCCCATAGTACAAACTTTAATATAGTAAAATTAAAAATATTTCAGAGGAAAAATATATTTCAGAGGACAAGGGAATTCTAAAATGGAATGCATAACATTGTAAAACAATGTTATTTGTGTTACAAATGCATGAAAACACCACACAGAAAGCAGGGGTCCAAGGTGCTGAGTTAAGTACACTTTGGAAATGAGCAGATTCTATAAAACTAAGGCCAAATGAGAGAAACTGTACAAAATCCCTGACATCCAGTTGACTACATTTTGTCCCACATGGTTATCAATACTGACATAAACATAAATGCTAATGGGAATCAAATACCCAAGAAAAGGGATGGCAGAGGTTAGACACCAGACATTTCACTAAAATATGGAAAAATATATGGAACACATCAATATCACTTTTAACTACCATTAAAATGAAACTTTAGAAGCAAAAGATTAGTAACAAAATAAATATTTCTAAATATATATTTTCACCTTATTATGCTTCTATTGATAGTTGGACACTTTGAGACACATTGTCTTACAAAGTAGTTTTGAAAATGTTAAGGTTAACTATATACTACTTTGCTCCAAAGGCTATCCACCATTGCTTTCTATTCCTAACTAGTATCTCTTGACTCTTTTATGAGTAATGCAAAGCAGTATAGGTTTGTTATTTAGAAGTTAATTAATATTCTGATCTTCCCCAGTCTACAGCAATGTCTTAAGGCAAAGGCTAATTGTAAAAGCAACATCTCAGATCGTTTGTACTTGAATTAAGAAACCACTTGGAAAAAGAAAAGCATATTGAATTGCTTTGTAGAGGTGATGCTGTTGTTGAGATTCTTATGTCTCAGTGGGACCATGGCCATGTTTAACATATTTAATACTTTGCAACATTCTAACTTTCAGGAAAGCAATTAGAGATCATAATGAAATACTCTGATTAACTTAATGCTGTATACAGTATAAAAATAAGTGGAAATTATTAGGGAATGGGAAAATTGAGTCTGAAATCTGCCTCAGGGAGTAGTGAATGTGCGACAGAAAGGAGCATTTAGCTTTTAGAATTGTGCAGCATGTGGCAGAACAAGACTCAGAGTGGAATGAATAGCTCTGCCCTGGTAATGTTCTTTGAGTTCAAATCTCAAGGTTCCACAGGCTTTTCGCAACCAATTTGGTTAGAATAGAGAACACATTATGTAGAAGCAAATAATTTACAAGGGTAGAGATCCTTCCATAATCTGGAAATATTAATGCAATATTGATTCACTTGTAAAGCCTAAGCAAGCTCTTAGTGTAGTTATATCTACATATTTAATAAATTTATTATTCAATGCATATTAGTATTGGAAACAAATAACAGACAATACTGGAAGCATTAATAAATTTAGGACCTTAATGTAATAAGACATGCTCTGTGTGTTAGTGCTAGTTCCCTGTGCGTATTCAATTGAGTTCTCTTCCTCTGAAAAGTTGACAGTAATGTTTGCTTTGGCACAAAATAGAGAAAGGTCTATATTCTTTAGCCTCAGCAGAAATGGGCAGCAGGCCCCCCTTCTGGGACAGATGAGGCAGATGAATTGTCTACTCTGTCTTGCCAGACTGAGGCCAAGTTGCAGTTCAGCTCCAAAGGGACAAGATATTTTAATTACCTGCTTTAGATCACAGTCATGATTTGATGCTGATAACTTCTATGGTGCTCTGATATTTTTTCAAAAATATTACCAAGGAAGAATTTTAGATTAATTGCTTTCTACCATGCAGAGAAGAAAAAATATGGGGAGCCCTCACTTAAACATATTTGCCCTTTGGAAACGTGTCTAGTGCCTAATTCATTCTAATTTTTGTCCATTGCATGTTTCTTATTTGAATAATCTATATATGTTTTGCCCCTCAATTAGATCAGAAAACATTTTGAAATAAGAAATTTCAAGAAAAGACCCCAATTAAATTTACTTATATTGTTTGAAGATGTCCACATTAAAAATCCAGGCTATATTTGAATATGTGTTAGAGGATAAAAAGCAAAATCACTCACACTACAGATATGCAAAAACATAGAGCATCATTAATTTCCAAATTTCTTATATCCCCCTTAAGCCATTTTCCAGTAACTCAGTGTCTATTGTATAAATATAGAGTCACACTATTTACCCTTCCCCTTTGCTACACTGTCCACAGATGCCCTGGCTATAGGGATTGTAACTGCCAGTACCCACAGGCAAATCATCCTTTCTTCAACTCCCACTGATACTGAGAGTTTTCAGTTTGGAGCATGAGTTCCATTCATTATTTGTTCTGGGCACCTGCCAGGACACTTCTACTTGGTAAGGTCATTTGTATTAGGATTCTACAAAGAAGCAGAACCAGTAATATATATATATATATATATATATATATATATATATATATATATATATATATATATATATATATATCATGTGCACACTGGGAAACGTGGTTCTGCCACAATCTAAAAGCCAGGGAAAAGTGTGGGTGCAGCAGAAAGATGCACAGGAGTAAGTCCTGGAATCTGAAGTCCTGAATGTCAGGCTCCAGATACTGGAGGGTAGGAGCAGCAGTGATATGTGAGGTGAAGGAGAGAAAGAGAAAGGGAGGTGGGGGGGAGAGATAGAGAGAGAGAGAGAGAGAGAGAGAGAGAGAGAGAGAGAGAGAGAGAGAGAGAGAGAGAAAGCGAGCAAGGGGGATTTGCTCTTCACCCACTTCGCCCTCAGTGTACTGGATTGATGAGGATGGATGGTCTGTACACATTCTACTCATTAAAGTGTCATTCTCTTCCAGAAGCATCACCCCTCTCCCACTGCTCCCCGCTACAAAACAAATAATTTTACTAGCTCTCTGGGAATCCCTTAGCTCAGTCAAGTTGAAACAGAAAATTAACCAACAAACTTTCCAGCCATCGGGCACCACAGCTGATTCTGGACCCTCTGTGAAACATAGGAGAGTTCAAGGACACTCCCAAAGCATTTCAAAGCCAAGGGAGGAGTAAGGCATGCGTGCCACATTCTCTTTCCTGACTATGGAAGCCTATTTAAGTCTTGGCCCTTGGGTGGCAGACTCCTATAAAATTTCAAGTGGAAAACAGGACAAGGCTAATTCTCTTCCCAGTGTTTGGTGGAAGTATTTTATACTGGCTTCACTGAATTTTATCTCAGTGGGAGTAAGGAAAATTTACTCTGACGTCGTTTTTTGCCTGCCTTACTTTGTAACATGCCAAGCTTTTAATCTGTGTGTCTGAATTTTTTTTGGGGGGGGTGGTGCGAGAGGAGACAGAGGGGAATGAATACAGTGCTCTACCACTAAGATACATCCCTGACCCTTTTTTAAAATTTATTTCTTATTATTGTGAGACAGGGTCTTTCCTAAGTTACTGAGGCTGACTTTGAACTTGTTTTCCTCCTGCCTCAGCCTCCTGAGTCACTGAGATTACAAGTGGATGCCACAGTGTCTTGATTGAAAATTCTTTAAACTATTAGCTTCTGAGAGTATTTTCTAACTATGATATAAAGATATTTAAAATGGTCTTCCACTTTTAGGTATAAAGTTTAAATTCCTTGTCCATCTTCCAAAAGACTGAGGAATTCTATATTGGCAGGTCAATTCTTTATTTGTACCTGGTCCTTTACAGCCATGGCTCCTTTAGGTCATTTACTATCTCTAGTTAATAAAGATGATGGTTTCATATATACAAATACCAAAGGAAAAACACATCTTTATATTTCAAAGGCATACAAACACACACACGCACACATTCATATAAACATGTATACATATAAGTCACACATTTATAATAGAAGTAAAAAAAAATAGAAATTTTCTTATAATATTCAGTCTTTATCAGCAGAGTAATGTAAATAAAAAATACTTGCTATATAAAAGAATAAAAGTGAGTTATAAAACAAATAGAACTTTTAACATTGCAAAGTAAAGGGAAACAACCAGAAACAAATTTGCTCCATCTCCCCAAAAGGATCTCATGAATTTTTTATTTCTCTTAGAAAATAAATCAGACTTAAGTTAATTTGTTGTAATGTGTAAATGTTGAAACTCTATTAAAAATTTATGCATTGGTAAAATAGAAAATATCATATTACTCATAATAATATAATGATAATCATATACTCATCTATCAAACCTTTAAGAAAACCAGCCCTATATAGGTCTTCCAGTGAGTTTTTTCAAAAAAACATAAATTAAAATGCACAATTCATTAGAAATAAAATTTAATTGAATTTTAAGCTACACTAGAAAACTTCTTGTAGGATTGCATACAGGTCCCAATTACTTAAAATGAGAACCATGTTGATAGGGCTCTCAGGATTCCAACAAGGTACTATTAGGATGAGAACATTGTTTAATATGCCCTTATATTGGGAGCATAGTTTGCAAAACTGAACCACATTAGGGGAATTCTAGGAAATGGATCTGCCTTCTCACTACTGAGATACACACACACACACTAAGATACATCATATATAACCTGCTAGGTATGGCCTGTGTGCACCTCACTAATATATTAGCATGCTTAGATAGGGTCATGGAGGTGATTAGGTTAAGAGGTTGGAACCCTTATGCATGCAAGTAGTCTCCTTATATAAGAAAACCTAAAAAACTGATTTGCCTTTTACATCAAGTGAGAGCTCAGCCAGGAGTTGCCTCATGTGAGCCAGATGCATTCAGATCTTCACCAGACAGGAATCACCAGTGCCTGATGTTGGAGTTCCTGGCCCCTAAAATATGAGAAATAAAATTCTGTTGAAAAGCTACCTGATTTATGTTTTTGTTTGTTTGTTTGTTTTTGTTACGAAGTTTGAACTAATACATTCTCCTACCCAATTTAGAAAAACATGGTTCTCTAATTGCTGGAGATGTTGAACATTTTTTCATACATTTGTTGATTGATTGTATATCTTCTTCTGAGAAGTTTCTATTCACTTTCTTGGCCCATTTAATGATTGGGTTATTTGTTTTAAGTGGTGGTAAGATTTTTGAGTTCTTTATATATTCTATCGATTAGTGCTATATCTGGTGTGTGTGTAATAAGTATTTGTTTACAATTAGTAAACTCTCTATTCACCTCATTGATTGTTTCTTTTTCTGAGAAGAAGCTTTTTAGTTTGAATCCATCCCATTTATTGATTCTGGATATTAAATCTTATTCTATAGGAATCTTGTTAAGGAAGTTGGGGCCTAATCTGACATGATGGAGATTTAGGCCTACATTTTCTTCTAATAAACTTGGTATCTGGTTTAATTCCTAGGTCCTTGATCCACTTTGAGTTGAGTTTTGTGCATGATGAGAGATAGGGATTGAAATCAAACTACTCTAAAATTTTATCTGACTCCAGTCAGAATGGCAGCTATTATGAATGCAAACAACAGTAAGTGTTGGTGAGGATGTGGGGAAAAAGGCACACTCATACATTGCTGGTGGGACTGCAAATATGGAAAGCTATATGGAAAATCCTTGGAAAACTGGGAATAGAACCACAATTTGATCCAGCTATCCCACTCCTTGGTCTATACCCAAAGGACTTAAAAACAGCATACTACAAGGGACACAGCCACTTCAATGTTTATAGCAGCATAATTCACAATAGCTAAACTATGCAACCAACCTAGATGCCCTTCAGTAGATGAATAGATAAAGCAAATGTTGTATATAAACACAATGAAATATTACTCAGTATTAAAAGAGAACAAAATCATGGCATTTGCAGGTGATGAATGAAATTGGAGAAGATAATGATAAGTGAAGTAAGCCAATCCCCCCAAACAAATGTCAAATGCTTTCTCTGATTTAAGGATGCTTATTCATAATATGCTGTGGGGGTGGGGGAATAGGAGGATTAAATGAACTCTAGATTGGGCAAAGGGGATAAGGGGAGGGGGGGAAAGGAGGGAGCATAGGCGTAGAAAAGACAGTGGAATGTGATGGTCATCATTACCTTATGAATGAAGACATGTATGGAGACATGTATGAAGACACGAAGGATGTGACTCTACTTTGTGTACAACCAGAGATGAAAAAATGTGCTCTGTATGTGTACTATAAATTGTAATGCATTCTGTTTATATATATAACAAATTAAAATTAAAAATAAAGATATTGTGTGTCACATAAAACTGAAAAGTAAATATTTAAAAGTTAATAACAGAAAAAAACATGGTTCTCATAAGTATGAAAAGGAAATGTACATGCGTGTGTATATGAACACATTCTTTACATAATCTCATGCATGGTGTATAAAGTTTCAAGAGTAGAAAACCAGCTTAATCCTGTGAGGACTCTGGTTACTTTAGACTTCACATAGGATGCTTTATTAGCAAGACATACTGAGAAATTACTTTCTTTGATTGGTTTTGCAAACCAGTAAAATTTCTTATTTGCCTTTTGCACATTTTTAATCAAAATTACACAAAATTATGAATTCAAAAGAAATCAACAGTTTAAGTCCAATAGGTTATAATTCTACCCACCCCCTCTAATTTGGGGGATGGTTAAGTTTCTCAGAATATTAATTTCATATTACCACTATCCATTTTCCTAACACACTGTTATCCATTTTCATACAGTGTGGAATGTTCTCCATTTTTTGATTTACTTTTATCCTGAGTGGTATTGTGCTAGAGGAATCAACAGACCTGTCTGGAGGTCTGGAGTCATCTATGTTGTGAGCTACTCTGTCTTTCACTCAAGAAGGGCTTTACTTCCTGTGGTAGAGATCATGTAGTCTTGATATCAGAAGAGGGAAATGAAAGAAACATGTTGAACTTCTTATTTTGCCTTAGTTGTTTGGAAAGAGATTGCTGTTCAGAAGTAACTCAGGGAATGAGGTCTGTTTGTGGAATCTTACTTTTGTTATTTAACAACAATAAAAGAATTTGCAAATTCTGAGTCTCTGTGGTCGGTTCTGATTGTCCGAATCTCAAAGGTCAATGCTAATGCTTGTTCCTAGTTGAGGTTTAAATTGTGGAAAAAAAGAAAACAATTAAATACAGCTGGTGTAAGTGCAAATAATGCAACAGAAGCCCAAACAGGACTAAGGTAACAGAAGAAGCAGGAGTCCATGGTGAAGGAGCACAAAGGGGTGCCATTTTGTTTGAATTCTCCAACATAAATTTAATGGAGCTTTTCTCTACTCGTTCTTATCTAATAGTTTGTGGCTCAAGAAAACACAAAAATTAGATGAAAATATTTCCTTGTATGCTTTGTGGAGAGATAATTATCATAGAAAAGAGAAAGACATTTTCAGTGAATTAATATATTGGGCATGTATGCTAATGCATTCTATATAGGTTATCTAACAAAAAATATCATTAAGTAATGAGAATTTTTTTCTGTACCTACAGAGGTTCTGAGTATGTCATATTTGTGGGTAATTAGCAGCAATATGAATGATACATAATACTAATGAAAAAGAAAATGTTTGGCACTCAATATTAGTGATAGAAATTGAACTACTGCAGAGATAATGTAAAAATTAGAAGATGTGATTTAAAAAAGCTACTGGACTCATTGCTGTGTATATATGATATCTAAGCAGTGATAACATATAAAGTAATAAAGAAAACATCATTGGCCACCAAGTATAAAGTCCCTTGGTTCCTGGGGAGCTCATATGAAATGAAGAGCCAGTGCATTGGGATGGCTAAAGGCCTGGAGTCAGATCTTACTTGTCTGAGTTTGCATTTCAACTGTGCCACCTGTTAGGTGTGTAACCTGACCTGACCGCCTCATCTGTCTGTTTGCATACAAGTTTCCTTGTTAGTACCCTGTGGGTAATAACCATATTTTCCTTGTTATATGAGATGACATATTAAAACACTTAGAATAGAACTCAGAATTGTAACTGCTTAAAAAGAGTGACAGATCAATAGGCCAGTTTTGCCTGATGTATTCAGGGGGGAATAAAAGGAGCAGGGCGGGGACGGTGGAGAATACAAATGATTTTATTTTTACATAATTTCCCTTTTGATGCAGTAGCATAAGTTGGTAAGGACCAGTAAGAATCAGAGACACCTTTGTGAAGCCTGGAGGGAAGCCTGTCTGCAATGACATCTCACCCTGGCTGCATCCTCTCCCTGCACCTCCAAGTGTGCCTCATCATTTATCAGCTAGGATGCTGGTTATCCATCTTGTTAAGGTTCTCTGGAGCATTTATCATCTAGCAGTCAACGTGGAGAGGCACAGTGGAGCTACTTGTATAGTAGATGCTACCTGGATAACGTGTTTGATGTTGATTATTTACTTAGTGTTCAATGAATGAACACAAGCTTGAGAATTTTTGAGAATTTTTACAGTGAATATATTTTCCTACTATGTCCCTTGATACAATTTTTTTTCTGGTCAGAATGTAAAACAATAAAGTAAAATTTGTGTGCATTCTATATTACAAAGAGGAAGAGAGTTTTGCTATTACAAAAAATTATTTGGACACATTATTTTAACAGCAAGTTATACCTGTAAGTTATTGTGCATAGATATATTGTATTTTGTGTCAAACCCTAATTTTAATTCCATAATTAATAAAGCTTAAACATATTCAAATAATTTGGTGAAATGCTCTACATATCATATGAGTATTTCAAGGGTAGAAATGGGTTTTAAAGAGAGTTAAAAATAGATAATTAGCTCTGCAGAGAAATCTTCCAGAATAACTAAGGGGTCATCTGGGAAGAGAATGGAGTTTTGAAAACTGTGGAGTCCTACAAGCTGAAAAATTGCCTGGAACTTGCTTAAGCCTCAAGACTGACTCATATTTGAGAGGAAAAGGTGATAAGGGTATGTTAGTTAGAGAACATATGGCAATGTGTCCTTAAGTTGTTTTTTTTTTTTTCTTTTTTTTTTTAAGAGCGAGGAAAGTAAATGGAAGTTCAGTTTCTAACTTTGAATTATATCCTGCTAAAGATGATGATAATTTTCCTTAATAATCTATTTTTTTATTTCTTATTACAAAGTTAGAATTATGAAGATCACATGTTAGATATTAATATGTTTGCAATACTTTCTGTTGGATCCATTCATATGTTTCTTTTTTTTTTCCTTTTCTTCCATGTAGAAGTTATTAGTTGCCAAGTGGGCAAGACCAACTCCATTCTTTGGCAGATTTTTCATTTAGAATATCTATTCTTAGAAAAAGTGACCACAAAAAGCCAATTGCCAGTTAACTTCACAGTTTTCCCCCTCCCCAAATAAATGCCATAAAGAAGAATTTTTCCACGAGAACACTTCATATATAATGTCTGAATTAAGCCATCAATTTCTTCCTTTGATAATGATACAGAATTACTCTAGGAAGGTCAAGGTGAAGAGGCAGGAATGGTGAGCTTAATTAATGTTCCAAATTAATTCATTTTCCTTTTTGTTTTTATCCATTTTGTTTTTCTAGTACTTGAATAAGGAGTTAGGTCTATAAGCCTTTATAAAGGCAAAGTCAAGGAGGTCATGATTATCATTGTTTTAGTAATAATAACAGGTGAACTGTCAACTATTTGTTATATATTTGACATGGTGCTATATTCCTCACATATTATGATTTTAATGAATTTCAGTAGTCTTATGACTCATGTACTCTTTATATCCAGACTGTACAGATAAAGGTATCAAGAAGAAAGATTTTGGGACTGGTGTTGTGACTCAGCGGTAGAGTGCTCACCTAGCACATGCAAGTCCCTGGGTTCAATCTTCAGCATCACATAAAAATAAATAAATAAAATAAAGGTATTAAAATAATCAGGAGTCATATTTAAAAAAGAAAGGTTTTAAATAATTTTCTTTACATAGAAAAGAAAAGTTAGCAAGTAGAAAATAATTAAAAATAGATTTCCTAGACTGTTCACTCTACTAGCATAAAAACAACAAGGTACAATAATGGAAATAAATGCTCATATTGCTTTGATATTTCCTGTTTTGTATTCTTCTGTGAAAAATTTTAGGATTTTTTTAATTCCATGTAGAATGTCATTGATATTTTGGTGGGAATCACAATTATATCACCATGAGTGATCCTGGTGACATCACAATATCTGATCTCAAATTAAGTATATATGGAGAAGAGATAGCAGATTTACCAAATGGTGCTGGAAAACTGGACATCCACATGTAGAAAAGTGAAACTAGACTTTTAGAATTAGACCAAAAACATTGCAAGTTCTAGAACAAAATACAGTGTTAAACCCTCCAACATATTGGTGCAGGCACCAACTTCCTTTATAAGACTCCTAAAACTCAAGAAATAAAGCAAAAAATCAATAAATGGGATGGCATCAAATTAAATTCTTCAGCACAGCAAAGGAAACAATTAAGAAGCAGAAGGAAAACAGAGTGTACAGAATGCGGGAAAGTCTTTGCCAGCTACTCTTTTGACAGGAGATTAATATCCAGAATATATATAGAACTAAAAAAAATAACACCCAAATAACATACCCCACCAGTATATGGGCAAAAGTATTAGACAGACATTTCTCAAAAGGAGAAATGCTATTGATCAACAAATATCTGAAAAAGTTTTCAACATCCTTAGCAATCAGGGAAATGAAAATCAAAACTACAGTGAGATTTTATCACATTCCAATTAGAATGACGTCCATTGAGAATACAAATAACAATAATTGCTGGTAAGGATGAAGGAGGAGGTACACTCATACATGGTTCATGGGACTACAAATTAATACGACCACATTGGAAAGCAGTGTAAAGATTCCTCAAAAGACTAGGAATGTAATTACAGTATCCCACTCCTTGATATTTATCCCAAAGTACTAAAACCAGCATACTATAGTGATACATGCATATGACTGTTGATAGCAGCACACTCTACAATAGCCAAGCTGTGCAATCAATACTTGAGGTGCCCATCAACAGATAAAAGGGTAAGGAAATGGGGAATCTCATGAAAATAGAAAGAATAACAGTGGAATATAAGGAAGGGATTGAGAAGATACATGGGGAAGAAAAGGAATAGGGGAATTAAATTGACCAAACTGTGTTATGGCTGGCATGAATATATCACAACACATTCTACTTTTATGTATTGTTATAATGTGTCAGCTACAAATAAATGTTAAAAAGATCATTAAATTTTAATATAATTATAAATGGTAATATACATCATTCTATTTCATTTAGTAGATAAAATGTTGTGTTGAATTCTTCCTCCCTATAATCATGAAAATATTTGTTTTTTTAATTCAATTTTAGACGCTTAAACATTTTCTTTCTTTCTTTCTTTCTTTCTTTCTTTCTTTCTTTCTTTCTTTCTTTCTTTCTTTCTTTCTTTCTTTCTTTTTTATGCCCACCATGACAAAATATCAGATAGTTTCCACAGCTTCTGGGAATTTTCAAATATTAAGATAAACAATCTATTTTCCATTTATTAGAAGACCTTAACTTCACACCCAGGGTGAGTTATATGCCTTTCTACTCTTTCTGGTTCTCTGGGTCTGGATTGGGGTGGGAAAAGAGAGATAAGGGGCATGATTAGTATGCTGGAGCAATCATAACTTCACAGCCAGTGTCCTCCGTGATGACAGGCAGCCGGGTCCTGACCCTCTATCCTAGGGTACATGCATGCATGGGGTAGTCAGAGACACATCTCAAAAACTTGAGGTTTCTGTTGTTCCTTCAGCTGTGCGGCATGTTCTTTGGATGACTGGTTTAAGCTTCCTCCAAGCATCTACCATCTGTGCAACCTTTCTACAGAAGCAATCATTTAATCTGCGGGAAACTTACGCAGCTTTGCCTGGTTGAAGACTGGGACTTGCATTGTCCCCAGATATCATTGTCCCCTTCCCTGCCAACTCAGAATCAGTCAGCCTTCCTTAGAGCTCTCTGAGTTCAAAAGGCAGCAAAACATTCTAAGTTTCAAAGTACTTCCTTGTGATTGAGATATCAGTAGCTCCTTTTCCAGAATATCACAGTTCTCATTGGTGGATTGAAAGATAGATACAGACATATCTGAATATATAAAAGGTCACAGAGTTCTTTTCTCCATTTATATCATTAGCGTCCTTGTCTTTCAACTCTTTGATATCGAATACCATTTCACAGCAGACAGGAGAACCTGAAGCTACTTTGTGGGTTTTCATTAGCCTCGTGCACTTATTACCAAACTGTACTCCACAGTATGAAACAGAGTTTTAACCAGAGGCACACTTTTTCATGGTACTCACACTTCATTGAAACTTATTCACATGAAGCTTGCTACAGTGATTAACAAAGAACTTGTTTTGACAGAATAGGAAAACTCCATCAACTTTACCCCCACCAGGTATTTTATTAATGAATTCAAAGGAGCTGAAATGTCAAATTCCTAAATTCTTAGGCAGATTTTGAAAAACAATTTCTGTACTGAATAACTATCTTGAAAAATACTCATGTATTAAGTAATTATATATCACTATTCCACATTAATATGCAGTGAAAATCAATAGAATTTCTATACATGACTAAATAAAATAGATTGGGATTCATTATTATATTCAGTCAAGAAATATTTATTGCTTATTTACTATGTGCCAGAGACCTTTTTAGACAAAAGAAAGGAACAAGACTGATTCCTTTCCACATACAGTTTGCTTTTTAATAAGGAGAGAGATAATAAATCACATATTATATTATACTTATTTTACTATACTATGTTATATTATATGGGATTTGATTTTTAAAAAGCTAAAGCAGGTGTCACAAGGTTGAACAGTGTTCAATAAATCTTTCTGAGGAAGTCACATCTGATCACTGAATAGTGTGAGAATGAAAAATACAAGTGTTTGGGAGAAGATTGTTTCAAGCACAGAACAAGAGATTGAAAGAGTAAATTACGAGTTGAGAAGAGGAAAGAGAACAGACCTCATAAGCAGATAAAAGAAGATAATATGTGATACATAGGTCAGGTCAAAAGTTGATTTATATTTTGAGTGTGCAGTGAAGGCACATACTAGATCACCGCATACGAGGAAATAAAGGGGTTCCCATTCTAGCAGAGCATATCAGCCATGATAATGACTCCCTATTATTTATGGAGTGTGCATGTTTTGTCAAGCACAGATTTTGGAGTTTGTTTTACATATGTTATTGTTTATTCTGTTTATTCCCCCTCATGTTAAATAGCCAGACAAGACTTTATTTTTTATTTTTTAGCTTGCAAACTGAGGTCCAGAAAGATCAGGCAGTTTGACAAAGTTCAAATGATTATTGAAATAAAAGGGACCAAATTCAAACTTACTTCTGGGAGGCTCAAGTACATGCAATGCATAAACTATATTTTCTGATTCCTACAATAAACTTTAAGTGTTTTCTTATTTTAATTATCAATATTTTAAAGCTTACCTATAAAACTGCAATTTCCTCCTGGGGGCTATTTCAGTACTGTGGAAAATATCTACACACATCTACATTAATTCAGACTTTATTAAAATTTACGAAAAATAGGTCATGATTTAAGCTTAAGAAACAGCTATATGTGTGCAATATCAAATGACCAGATGAAAGACAAAAGTTACTGAAATACTATCAGTATAATTTCTAGGAATTTGTAACTTCTCTACTAGAATTGGATAGCCTTATTCGATATGATTAAAAGTGATAATTTTGGACCAGGTGCGGATGCTCTTTTCAGTGAATCCTGTAGTTGACAATCCTAACATCAACTAATCCAGAACCTGCTTTAAGACAACTGCTTAGTGTTACTGAACACAAATATCATATATATTATTGTAGATATTGCATCCTTTTTATAAGTTGTTATTCCAAACACACCAGCCTTTCATCCAGGGCAGAACCAACTGTGATCCCCACAGACCCCATTTCTGTCTTTCCAACCTGTTTTCCATGGGTTGATTCATCCATTGTTTATCACACTTTCCAGTTCTGCAGCAAAGATGACATCACCCTGCTTTGTGAACATGATGAGCAAGCCCTCTTGGAGCCAATCACCATCATTGCCCTAAGTACACTTCCGATTTCTATGTCAGTATGATAGAAGTACAAGCTTTCTATCAATTGATACATTGCTATTCTACTTACAAGTTTTAGCTTTTAAAAATATTTGTGTTCAGTGTTTTTTATGTTTTCCTTAGTTCATAATGATGCTAATGCATTTGAATTTACTGCATCTTATATCTTCAAATTCAATTATACTAGCTTCTTAAACTGTTATTTTTCTTATCTGATTTTCTCATCTTTTTGTAAAGTAATGATATCTGTGTCACCAACTTAATGATTCCTAGATTCTTATGATAAAAATAAATTTTTTAATTATAAACTATGGATGTTCAAGTTTCAAAGTCTAGAGGGAAAATGCATAAACATTCCACTACCCTACCAAAACTCAAAATGACTTGAAATATTTGATTTTGATTTAAGAATATATTGCCAATTTGGTTCAGATCAGTCTTACATGCTATTAATAAAAAAAGTTCATATGAAGCATTTTGAAGAGCACCATATTCGGTGCTTTAATTTCAAACTATAATTTTGGAAGTCCATCTTGATTTGGATATCATAAGGGCCATTATTTACAAATTGATGGAAATTAAAGTGTTGTGTTGTCTTATAGTATAATATTATGGCTTAGAATTTATTTCCTTTACAATATCACAATAAAAGTAACTATTGCACCTCATTTTCTATTTTTAAAAAATGGCAGTGAACATCAGTTATATTGCAAGCTGTTAATAGAAAAGGAAATGCTGAGAATCATATCACACTTTATAATATGAGTGGTATGAGTCTGTGTGGTTTATTATAATATTTAAAAAGAGTTCAAATTTGCATCAAAATGAATCCTTTCACTTATTTCTCATTTTTAGTAGAAATAAAAATTTATTTAAATTTTTTCATATTTTATACCAGTTTTATAAAGTTTAAATTTATTGATAAGTAAATGTTGACATGCTTTTCACTATTGTATTTTGGTATGATAAAAGTATATATTCGGTTGCAATATGAAAATAATCTATGAAAAATTCCAAAGTATATTTTCCTGCACCTCTTTAATGTCAAACTATAATATAGAAAACAGCACAAACTTATATAAATCTGAGTAATTCATTTATATCAAATATATGTACAAATTTTAAATGAGGTTTAAAGAGCCTTCTTGGCAAGAATTTTAAAATATCAAACCCAAATGATTCATAGAATCTTTCACAGTCCCGCTTATTAATGTAACATAAATGTTTTTACATGTCTATGTAACCATCAGATTCTCCAGATGATAAATTTTCTCTATATATATCATCAGGAACCTCACTCATCAATGCTTTATTCTTAATTTGCGGGAATAAAACAATTGAACGAATGAAACAACATTGGAGGGCCTGATTCTCTTTCTCAGGTTAGGCAAATAAACACTTTGAGAATTTGCCCTGGATATAATGGATCTTATCAGGAACATTGCAGTCATGAGGTGGCACTGGCTTGCACTAGCAATTGAGGTCTATTTATGTGCATCTCTTCCAACATTTTTCTTTAAGGACAATGTACTCAAGGACATCGGAAAACTACAAACGCACGCTCACCACGCTGCAGAAAGCCAGACCACACAACGCATTTAGATCAAATGGGCATTAGCACTTTGGGGATTTTTTTATGGTAAAAAGTCCTAATTGTTGGAGTGCACTGCAGAACCAAACATACATGCTAATCTTATAAATCGAGGTCCCAGCTCATTAAGGTAATCAAAATTTTCATCCTGGTCGGTGTCCGTTGACCCTAAGGAGCTCAGGGAGCTGGCCAAGGACCCCAGGCCCTTGAAGGCGTAGGTCTGAAGGGAGTCAAAGGGTGGGGCGCAGGGGTCCAAGTCCGCCTGGTCCAGCTTCTCCAGGATGAATTTCCTGAAGAGGGCGCTGTAGGGGCCCACCTGCAGAGACTGCCTGTAGAGGCTCCGGATCTCTGCGAGGTGGTCTTCCGAGCCCTGTGTTCCCCCATCACAGCGGTGCTTCTGACTCGGCAATGTCGAAAGCCTCTGTGTCTTCTCCACCTCCTTCATCATCGTAGCAGAAGATATTCTCTTCCAAGAAAGAGGATCTGCTTTCTTTGTTGTCTAAGCGCCAACATCAAAAATATAAAACCTGATGAAGAAAATGTATCAGAATATGAATGAACACACACAGAGCATAATGAACTCCACAATCCTGAGCTTGTTAAAAGCTCCAGACACAACCTTGATTTTGAAGATAACGTGACGGAAAGTAATTTAAAACTGGACTTGCAAAATGACATAAGGAAGAAGATAACAAACATTCTTGCTGATGACTTAGAGGGAAAACACTGTGAAAATACATTGAACTGTTTTCTGTGAACAATTTAGAATTCAAATTTTACTTTTCTCAAATATTAAAATGGAACCAAGTAGATTAATAGAGCATTTTTCCAATCTGAATACACTTGGAAAACTTAGTGACAATGAGTCCGGTTAAAGTAAGTTCAGAACAGGACAGTTTGATATTCCACATTAAGGGGACATTCTGTGACATGATTATTTTCTAAGTTGGTATTTATTGACCACAAAATATATGTCAGTTTCTTCTAAAAATTTATATTTATTTATTGATTTAGTTCTTATTAAATTCACATATATGTTATATTCCTTTAAGAGGGAGAAAAGTAAAGCCTAAAAGCATTTAAATCACATCCCCAGAAAGACCCAGCTAGGAGACAGAAAGGTCATCTTCAAATTAAGAAAGTTGTTTCAGAGCCTGGGCCCCATGATACCACATTAATTTCAGAAACTCCAAACTATCTTGCATTTGAATCATAATACTGGTTTGTGCAGATCAATATTTATTACACAAAATAGTTTTAGCAAAATGTAGAAACAGAAGAATTTCAGAACACTTTAATTAGAAGAAAAACTGTGTGTGCATATGCAGGTGCATGCTTGTGTGTGAGTGTGTGTGTGTGTGTGTGTGTGTGTGTGTGTGTGTGCACATCTAACTAACTAACCTTTCTACATCCTTGGATTTACATATCTTTTCAGCACATCAGGGATAGGATTTGAAACACATATGAAGGGATGTTAGAATTTTCACAAAGATAAATATATTGGTACTATTTTATACAAAAAGAAAACAGTGAGGAGTCTCAGGTTAGTAAAATTAGAAATTAAAGATGAGGCATCATAACTGATATCAGAAAATAAAGGATAATAAAACATACTGTAAACTATCACAGACCAAGTAATTGGAATTAATAGATAAATTCCTAAAAATATATAGCTACCAACACTGTGCCAAGGAGAAACTGGAAATCAGGACAGAACAATAAGTAGTAAGCATATTGAATCAATAATCAAAATCCATATTAAAGTCTAGGACCTCATGGTTTCAATGCTGAATTCTACTGAACAACTGAAGAAGTAATTCCAGTAAATCTCAAAATCTTCTGAAAAATTAGGAGAGGGAATACTACCAGATTCATTTTATGAGGCTAATAACACTTTTTGATACTGAAACCAGACAAATATACTGCAAGAAAAGAAAACTACAGACCAACATCACTGATGAACATAGATGCAAAAATCCTCTAAAAGGGTTGGGGAAGCAGGTAGGACAGGGAAGGTGGCCATAACCACTGTTACTTCATAAGGTTCTATGAAGATAAAATTTTGTAACACATGCAGGGCATGAGGACAATTTTCTGGACAACAGAAGTGCCCACTTGTTCTTAGGTATTTTTATATCTTATATTTGTGCAATGCATATGTCAAAACATTTATAAACTGGCATACATACACATACTCTTAAAATTGAAGGATCAGTGATCTTTGGTTTGAAATGTGGATTTGCCCACTCTATTTTTCATTTATTCTATTTGGTTTAAAAATTATAATACATTTAGAATAGCAGTTAAACCATACTGCTGTAACATAATTATATATTTATCATGTTACTTTAATAAGTGGAGATATGTTCAGTTCAGCACTACTTACCACATATTAACATAATGAAGATCAGAATAGCAATTATTACTTCGACCCTGAGTCCCAAGAAAAGCACGAGTTTCTTATCACTGCAGGTCTGTGTATTCCCACTGTCATCACAGTCACAGACATGTATGGTAAGTGTGTTTGTACTTGTAAGTGATGGGATCCTGTTGTCCGCAATTAAAATGGTTATGAAGAAGTTGGGCTCTTCTTGAAGGCTAAACCCACTTCTATTAGTCAAAATTGTACCTGTGTTATCTAAAACAAGATACCAAAATTTATCAACAACATAAAATAAATCAATCCATCTTGTGTATTAGAGCCACTACTATAGAGATATGATTAAATAAGTTCAAATAAAAGAGAAAATTTTTGATTAAAAGACAACTTGAAGGTTCCCTGAAAATTAATTAATGCTTTGACATTACCTAATTGTGAAATGAGATGAATTATTTAAATCAGTTTCAAAACGTTTTTGAGAAATATGGAAAATAAAAGCAGAGCAGAGCAAACATTTCTATAGCCACATATGAGCATTTATAGGCGTTACTAGCATTAATTTTATGCAGATGCTACCAGTTTTATTTGGATCAACTGCACTAACACTGCTTTTTCTAACATCTAGAGCCCTTTATTTTCATACATCTTAGAAATACATAGATTTTCTATTATATAACTATTAAAGCATGTGATCTCAAATAGTAGGTTTTCTAAATAGAAAAAAGAACTGATTTTACTTTTAGGGAAAGATAATAGTAGGATATCTGATTTTGACTTCACTCATTTTATTTTTAAAATTCAGAGAATCTTCAAACAATTTTTATCTAGAGAAGCCACTCAAAATATTAATGAAAATGGCCAACACATACTCAAAATGTAAAATTGTTTTTCCCCAAGTCCCAAAATATTCTGAATGATGTTTATCAATGTGATTCTTTGCGTCTTAGATCTATATTTCCTCTGTATTTTTTTATTCAGAATAGTTTTGCAATACCTAAGTATGTTCTGAATCCATCAGTCTACTTTATAAGATGATAGTAAAGTGCAAATAAATGAAATCTTCTTGAAATGCATATGTAGTTAAAACTTTTTCCAAATCATCTTTTCAATGCTAAAAAGATAATGCTCTTGAAGTCCATAAAACCCATGAAATTTATGTATGAGGCAGATTTAAGTGGTGAGAAACAGTTCTCATCTTTTCAATTCAATGTGTTTTATTACCTTACTTGGGACTACAAACATTAAACCAAACTTGTATTCTTTAGGTTTTGCTATATTTATTTTGCCTCAGTAATATATTTTGAATTATTATAAAGATGTATAAGACATATTATATTTGATATTTGTGGGATTTTTTCTCTAAATATATTTGAACTACTTTCACTAAGAATTTGATACAAATAAAATAGAGACATGTGTCTGTTCCCTCTCCCACCAAAGGCATCTCTGAATTGGAGACTAGACCCAGTGGTGGGGAGGAACGGCTCAGGTATCTGGTCATAGATATTGTGTGGCTTATATATTTGAGGTAAAAAGAAAGGTTTAAATAGAAATCTATATTATGGCCAAATATCTCTTCCTAAAGCAAATTTAAAAGGAGCAGAATGGCCTTCTATAATTAATCCACTTCTACACAAAAGGAAGAGAAATTCTTTTTCTACCCAAAATCATTCCAGAATATTTTATCCTTTGATTTATAAAATAATTTTGTTTAGAGGGAAAAGAAAAAAAAATAAACGACTTTCATATATTTGTAACTCCTTATTGATGACTTTAAACATTTGTGAATCAAAAACAGCTCACCTCACAGTACACTAAGGGTATTTTCTCTTCAGAAAAATACTGAAGATTAAGATATGAATGAACAGCTAGGGTTGTGGCTCAGTGGTAGAGCACTTGCCTAGCACATGTGAGGCCCTGGTTTTGATCCTCAGCACCACATTAAAAATAAATAAGTGAAATAAAAGTATTGTGTCCAACTACAACTAAAAATATAAATGTAAAAAGAAAAAGATAACGAAGGAATCGAGAATCCAGGACTGCAATGAAGTTTGCCGGGTCAGACAGAAAAGAGCTTATAGCCACTGTGACTTTTAAAACCCACCTCTAATTTGAAAAAATGCAGTGAGAAGGAAGTGTGGCCAGTATTTTCAGAACTTGACTCTGAGGGTTTTTTTTTCTTTTTTTACTTTTTTATTATTACTCTTTTGCTTTATTTCTTGACATTATGATATTAAAAGCAGTGTGAAAAACAATGCCTCAAGTTCCATTAAAATAAAAAAGTGATTTATGAAAAATGAGTCAAAAAATCATTATGACTGAATGGTGTTACCTTGATTATCTCTGATTGTGAAACTTGAGTTGTTTGTGTCTTCTGCAGAGAGAGTGAAATAAAAATGGTGGTCTTCTATAGATTCATCTCTGTCTACTGCGCTGATGGTTTGAATCACCTACGAGAAGACAGGGATAGACTTTTATCATTGCTGTATTGATTCAGGGCAATTATCACTGCTATTATTATTTTCAGCTTTTATTATGTAGTTTAGCCAAATAATTAGGGACACTACAGATGGGTAATTGTCAAATCATGGAGAAGATTAAAAATTTTCTTAGGCAACAATAATGTGTATGTTGTGATTTATAAAGAGGGTTATGACTTTATATAATACATTCTCATAAATGCATCATGTGGATTCCAGAAGCTAAATTTGTTGGAAGTTCTTCAAACATTGTTGCTATATTTTGACATCATCTTTTACCCTCCTTTCCTACATGTTCCCTTTCCTTCTTTCTTTACTTCCTTCTTTATTCTTACTTCTTCTGAAATCTAGTCATTATGACTTGCTGAATTTATACATTTCCTTTTTATACTGAGTTCAAAACGGGTAGAGTTATTGTCTTACTAAAGTATTTGCTAAAGTAATGAGTTTTTTAATTGATTTGAGGGAATAAGGCATTTAAAGCTTAGGGGGAAAGTATATGATTTCCTTTGACCCATAAAGATTAGAGAAAAGCGTTTTCAATCAAAATATGTTCCACTATTTATCTCAGATAATAAAATGATGAAGTAATGCAGATATGAACACATCAGTTCTGAATTAATTCTTTTATTTCAAAACATGAATGTATCAGTAAAGTAGTTCATTATTGTCAAAAAAAGATATGCTTGTCAAAATAGCATAGTGAGATTGTGATTAATTCTGAAAATTGAAGTAAATTGAGTATAGAAGCTAGTGTTTTAAATTTTCTATAATTAAAGTGCTTTTAACAATGTGTCAGACAAAACCATCCTCAGTTGCATGATGGCAAATACAAATTTATGAAGCTATATTTCAAATAACAGATTTCTCTCTACATGCATGAAGAACATTGTGAGGCTAATGCAATTTGTCTATTTCTCTGCATTCATTTATATTTTTTTCATAACCTCCCTAAGTAAATAATAAATTTGTGATAACTAAGTAATACAATAAAAGAAAACATTTTCATTCAATCCATGTTTAAAGTAATAAATGCAAATGTTGAATCAGGATGGTACTTTAATTTCAAAATATCATATGCTTTTGTATAAGTTGTTTTGTGTAGGTTTTTGTGTAAGGAGAGGACAAATCCTAACAGTCTCATACTGTGAATCTCAGCTTTACTACTTGCAGGTTTTCTAAGTTTAAAAACTGTATACATGAACACTTTCAAATTCATCTTAAGGATCCTGTGCTTTAACTTATCAAATAATTTATTGCCCAATTGGCATATTTCTATTAAGTTTTCTTTGTGAAAACATTCTTTTGTTGATATTTGTACAGGGTGGTGTCCTAAGTGATATTAGTAATCTTATATGAATAGCAAGGTAAGATTGATGGCGTACTCTAAAATTGATTTTTATGACATCATTTGATATCACATACACTCTAGATTTTTAGACACCAGATACTTTATCTTATCACCTGATGCTCCATATTGAACACAAACTTTTGAGTATATGGTGAAAATCTCCACTTTGAATATAAAGGCTTAAGAAGACTGCAGAGGCTTTGAATATATTTTGAATTACATTTAAAATACTATCCCAATTATAGTATTAGTAGACCGAGAGGGCAAGGATTCAAAACTCTGTCTCCTTTCAACAAACATGATTACACTTCTATTTGCTTTATAAATTGAGCCTCAAATAAAATATGCTTTATTGGATTCCAGTACTTTAAAACATAAGAATCCAATCAGTCCATCTGAGGAATCATTGATTCAATTGAATTAACCTTGAACACATGACATGTACACTTTTCATGAAAACAAAAAATCTCTAACAAAGGACAACACTAAAATTTCTTCACTGAGAATATTCATTTTTCCTTTCAAAATAACATTGAAAAGGACTTTGTGTTAATTTTTCAATAAAAGTCTAAGAAAATCCTGTTTGTTACATTGCCCAGAGGTCTAAACGATTTACTTACGTTGACTAACTTGGGACTCATTTCTGCCCTTCTATATTTATGAGAGAAGCAAAGACAAGTTGAAAAGTTAAGAACATACAACAAGTCACCAAGATTAAAAATACTAGAAATAGAGGCAATCGAATAATTCCAAATTACAACAAATGTCAAGAGCTCATACTTTTAATTTTCTTCTTTCTCTCTGGGTAGAATTTTGCCCCATGTCTTTCTCATATACTACATTCAATTTCCTATCTATAGTACTGTGAACTCTATGATAGAAATATATTGTGCCAGCCTAGAGAGTCTTTTAATAGGGATTCATCAATGGATTCAATGTTATCCTATATATTATTTCACCTAATCTTGCCATAACCCTTTTGAATAAATCCTGTTATTGACCCCATTTAAACTTGAGTTTTATGTAAGGAAAGGGCTGGCTCAGAATGACAATGCAATCTCATTCTCGGATGTTTTGAGATAATAGATTTACAGGAGGATTATCAGGCACATTGCTCTTTCCCTGGGTTTGCTACTGTCCTTACAGGTAGGATATAAAGTTACTGAAAAAAGAAATGGAACAGAGAAGGCCAACCAGGACATTTCTTATGTAAAAGACAGAGACATACAGAGAAATGTATAATATAACATTTATAATATACAGAGTAGATATAGACCAAAAATAATGGTTAAAAAGCAAGAAAATAATCTTAGGTTTCCTGTGAAAGACAGGGAAGTATTTTTAGGCCAGAAGTAGAGCAAGTGAACTAATTCTTGAGTAAAACATGAATTACTGGGGAAAGTTTCACCCAGACCAAATGCTAGCCCGTGAAAACCAAGAGGGCAGAGATATAATAGGTAGAAGTAAATGAGATTAACGTTTGTGGGTCAAAGATGGTCTAATATTGGCAGTTTCATAAGTTTCCGCTTAATTATTTGATGGAGTAAAAATAGTGTTTGACTCTGAAGATGATCATGGGAAGAAAGATAATCACTGCACTGTGTATTTTTCCAGAGAAGAGGCATACGTAGGACCACTTACTAAAATGTCACTCCTAGCTTCATTATCCTCGTTCAAAAAACACACATTTTTTGACAACTACACTAAGAAGCTGCTATTGTCTCCAACAATATATTTGACTCTGTTTCCTTTTCTTGCAGATCAGCTACCAATAAAACCTACTTCTAAAATAAGTCTAGGAGTAAATTGCTAAAGATTATAAAATATAAATTGAATAAATACACAGAAAATGAGCAATAATTTTCATAAATTAATTTTATAAAATGTACTTAGTAAGCAATGTTCCTCAGTACAAAGATGTCAAAGAAAAAGTAGGAATTGCAATAAATGAATGACATAGTTTTTTTAAATTTCATCTGCCTTTTTGATTATGTATATATTCTATTGATTTTTACCTTGCAGTAGGCTAAAGATGCAAATTCTTTCCCATTGTCAGAAAAAAAAACTATTCATAAATTTGAATTAGACCATCACCTTCTGTACTAATTTATTGGGAAAATGATTATAAAATAGACCCACTCTGACAAAAATAATCTATAGAACTCAAAAGAGTTTAAAAATATCTGTTCAAAAACTAAAAGTAAAAATTAATACAGTAATAGTTGAGCCAACAAGAAAATATGGACAGTAATGTTTTTGCTCTAGTTTTGCCTATTCAGCAGTTTACTGGGAAAACATTTTTGAGAAGTTAATGGTAGTATTACATTCTGGTCCTAGACAGAGACAGAGAAATACCCAATTTCCAAAAATGAATCTCACAAAATTGGATTACATACTTTTAATGGCAATTTTCTTGTAGAAATAAATCTATGTTCCATTAAAAATTATATATTATACATTCTTAAAGTTTTATCTCAATGTATAATTTCAATTCCCTTTAGGATAATTTCAAAATTTATAAATGTTGTACAAAATAAGCATATGAATGAAAACTACTAAAGTACAAAAGTATCTGATTAATGTCTTGATATAATCATTTGATGCCTATTCCACTGGCAAGAACATGCCAAGTGCTTCCAGACCCTGGACACGCACTGTCTGTCCCTATAGTTCACATTCTAGTGGAGGAGAGAGAGAAACAGAACTACAAACCTGCAAAGTGTTGAGGAAGAACTTGAAATACATAAAACACCTAAAGTCCATAATGCTCAGAATAAATAGGGTCAGAGGACCTGGGATATAGACTGAAATTAGAAAACCTGCTACAGAGTGAGTCTTGTGTGCATCATGAAATGTTCTAAGATGGCATATTACAGAGTTTAAACTTCATACTGAAAATCACAAGTTCTAAATTGGGGAAAATCATGATCACTCATTTTTATTTGGGGTCCTGTGACCCATGGAAATTAATTAGTTTTTGAAAAACTCTTTCTGAGCACATTTTTAAAGCAGGTATGAAAAAACTGTTGTCATGATACCAGGGACCCACTGATTGTTATTGAAGACTTCCTGATAAGAGATCCAAAAGGATGCTAACAATCAAAATCACAAGAATTATTTATAATAAGAAACATACAGAAATTAATGAAGTGTTTACATGAATTGAGAATACTCAACATAACTTCAGATGGAGACAGAGCTTGTGAATCCCACAATTTCCCCTTGGGTATGCTGTGCTTCACATGATGTCACCAAAACAATATTTTTTCTCCATTTCCAAAGGGACTATGTATTATTTTGACCATTGACCAACCACTGAAATATGATTGTCCAGGAAATTGTCTTCATGTGTACAGCCTTGATTAAAAAACTATAATTAAAAATATATAATTAAAATATAACTAAAATATAATTGATTAAAAAATTAGCACGCATTGCCATGTACATGGTGTGAGATAAAAAAAGCAAAGTTTGATATTACAGAAGCATCCCTTTTCATAACTATCTAAGAAGAATCCACTTCAGAAGAGATCTTAGGTCCTGGGTAGTGTAGGATATGTGAGAAGAAAATAGAAATTGACATATGAAAAACAGGGAGGAAATGGAATCAGTGGAACTTGGTGATTTACTGCATCTGGAGAATGAACATAAGAGGAAGTAAGGATGATGTCCATATATCTTTCATGTGCATCTTGATGAGTGTTAATATTTTTGCTAGGAGTATTGAGAAAAGTTGAAAGCAAACAATATAAGCATAGTAATGTTTTTTAGTATATGATTTTGATCATTGATTTTAGCACTAGTTACAACAGTTCATTCTCATATTTATTATGTGTGAATAATAAATATGACTTATTTCAAGTCAAATAATAAAGTTGACTTATTTCATGGCATTGCAGAACTTTGGTTCAATTTTATTAAAGAGCTTTCTAGAATGCAACTTTTTGTGTTATTAATTGTTAGAGTCTGTAAACAAGTCTGGATGGCGCCTGGCAAAATGCCAGAGGGAGTGGTTTGTGAAGTAACACCAGCGAGCCATTAAGTATGGAGATTCCTTATTGGTTGACTGCTGTATCTAGTTTATGTTAATTAGATAAGCTGTGTTGCATGTATAAATACCGATTTTATCCTACAATAAATGGCTCCTACTCCTGCTGTATCAATGTACACAAGTTGCTCATCACCCCCCGGCTATTTTGCTGTAGCCGGACTGAGGCAATTAATAAAATGATCATCAGTGAAATTAATAATATAATTACATAATGAAAAATTTTAATAGATTCAAAATATTAAGTTTTGCTACCCTTCTAAAAACATTATGTTTTTAGACATTACCTTTTAATTCTTCAGACCTTGTTCTTAATAATAATTTACATATTGTTACAACCATACTTGTAATACTATTTGTGTTGAAATTAATATGTGCAAATGTCTAATTTTTTTTTCTTTTTCCATAAGTAAAGCTACTTAAAATGGTTTGGAGAGCTGGAGTTGTGGCTCAACAGTAGAGTTCTCTCCTAGCACGTATGATGCACTGGGTTTGATACTCAGCACCACATAAAAATAAATAACAAAATAAAGGTATTGTGTTCAACTACAACTAAAAAACATATATTAAAAAAAATAGGCTGGAGATCCTTTCTTTATTTTGGGAAAGTTTAAATCCTATGATGATATTTGTAACTTATAATTTTGAACATATTCATGTTTGCAATTCTCTTGACTAAGATATCTCTTAGGATTTTATATCACATGCTCTAATAATCTTAATGGTCATTGCTTTAATTCACTCTCCTTTGGTTTTTTACAGCATTACTTGAATATTTTATTTTGTTTCATTTCAACCTAATGATTCTCTGAACTGTGTATTTTGAAATAGGTATAGATTCATAGGAAATTGCAAAAATAATCCATAGGCTCTCTTAAACACTTCATTCAACTCTTACTAAAGGGTGGCATCAGATATAACCTCAGCACACAATTAACCTTACATCCTTCCACTCAAACAGTGGAAGCCAATCTCAATGATGCTAAAGAGGAACTCACAACTTTTCATTTGCATTGTAAATAGCGGATACCCTCACACATCTGGCTAAAGACATGAACCTGGGTCTGCTGCCCTCTGCAGTCCACGCAGTCAGTGCTGCTTCTATGCAATGCCAGCGCACCTGGCAGCACATTCTGGTCTTCACAGAAGGGAACAGGCTTCCTGCTAAGAACTTGGAGACACAGTCTCATCACAATCTTGAAAGAACAAGTTTCACTATCCAAAGAATTTTCCCTTAATTATTTGTGAATACAAGTTTTAAAAATTTGATAATCTTGATATTAACATTAAGGTAATCAGGGAAAATTGATTTTCTAGGATGATTTATTGATTGTTGTAGAATCTAATTGCCTCAAATTGTGTTACTTCAAGACTCATTAATCTGGTTGCTCTATTAATTTAGAAGCCAATTTGAAATATATTCTACTTTTTATTGGATTTAAGGTGCTTTATTATGTGAATGGCATTCAAAAACACTTCTTACTCTGGATAATATTCCTAAATTAAGAAAGATCAACTTTTTATACAAATTACATTTTACACAAGTTTTATGTACTTTGATGGTAGCAGGATACAAAATCAATTTATTAAAATACTCAATCCCCATGCTATTAACAATAAAAATTCTGATGTAATAGGATATACAGCCATATAACTCTTAATAACAGGGACTTGTGAGAAATGGGTTGTCAGGGCATTAACCCCTGGGGCATTATGATGGAGTACTCTCATACCTACGAGGTGGAACAGCAGACCACACACCTAGGTGCCATGGGTCTAGCATCACCTATGTTGTCCCACTCTAACTGAAACAATGTTAGATAGCTCATCACTGTGTAATAGAATATAATTTCTAGACCTTACAAAAGTAAATAATATGTTGATTTCTGTCAATACATTTCATGAACAATAAATTGTTCATATATTACTATCTAAATGTAGGAGGGAGAAAGAGATTAATAGCATGTTTGTAAGATTTTAGTGGCTCTTTCAAAGGCTATTTTGTTATTTAGTGTTTGGTTTTGATTTTACTTGCGGAAAACCTAGTCAGAACATTTCAAAACAAAAATCTGAACTCAAGTTAGTCTGAATCTACTATTAACCTCTAAAGAAACACATGAAAGGAACAAGGACAATCTTGTCGACATCATAGCACTAATGCCTAGATTATGAAAATAAGGCTTTTCAATGAACACGAAATACAGTCCTTGTTGTCATGTACAGCGGTAGCACTTAAATCACCTGCACATGGATTTCAGTCCATCACCTGTAGTGCAGCGGGAGGGAGACATATTTAGGTTTCCCTTTGGTTTTGAGTGGAGTAACATTCTTTCAGATACTTATAAAACTGAGATAATTTGAGAGTGACATCTGAAAGTCCCCCTCATGATTATTTGATGATGTCTGTCCTTCCTCCTTAAAGTAAATTGATTGTAAAATAAGGCTGATCCATGTGACATTTTGAGTTTGAATTATGATTATTCCAGACAAGAGGTGAGAATTAAACTGACTCTTGACCTCAACATCATGAATATAATTCTTTCTACAAATCAATAGAGAAAACCCTTATTTTCATGTTTGTTTTCCACTATGAAAATAATTTAAGGATAGCTATTAAGATTACTATGGCAAAAATAGTTACAATTAACTCCCCTCTTGGAGACAAGTACATAGGACAGGCTTGACTTAATCCATTGTAAATTATGTGGAGTTGGAAAGTCAAACCTTTTTGAGGCATGGTATAATCATCTGTAAACTAGAAAAAAGCATGCTCTTTTATGGATATTCCTGTGTAACTTTACATTTAAACTTTCATCAGAGTACAGGAGAACTCTTATGTCCTTAAATTCAAAACCCTCCTTTCTTAGTAGGGTTTAATCTTGGCTATACCTTTATAGTATGTTGTACCAAACATTAGTATTTGAATTTTCTTTTGAAAAGTTCTACCAAGATGTAGAGGTTGATATTCTAAGTTTTTTTTCCTTTTTCTTTGTTTTCATTCTTACAAGTGTTCCAATGAATAAAGAAAGAATAATTAACTTATTTTAATTAAAAAAATGTTAATTCTTTTTTCAATTACTATATGGGTACATTGCAAATTTTTTAAAAGTTAAGACACTATGGAAACAGTGATATATGTTTTGAACTTTGTCAAGATATTTCATCATTAAAACAATTATTTCATCATTGCTCACAATTTTTTTCAAATGTGCTTCTAAAGAGTTATAACATTTCAAAACTTGTACTATGAAAGGCCTACCAGAATGGTAAAAATGAAATAAATTTTCACCATAATATTCTTCTTTTAATTGTGTTGCTCCTAGTATTAATTTAACTCTCAAAGAGATTTAAAAAAAGACTGACACACTATCATTTTAGTTTGATTTGAGTTTTCATTGTAAGAAGTTAAAACTTCAGAATTTTTTTATTTTATCATAAGCACAGGGAAAAGAAAACTGAGAGGGGAAGATATTTCACAAATTTTAAGTCAATCAGAATATGAATACCAAAGTAGAAACTAACACTGTAGGCTCAGGATACGGGTAAAGTTTACCATGAAAGCAAAGATGCAGATTATGAGACTTCAGGCGAAGTTATACCATTTAACTTTTCTCAAATTAAAAATTGTATCTTATCCATATAATTATACTGAGTTAAACAGTATAATTATATGGATAAGATACAATTTAGTGATCATCCTATAAGTCTTTAAACAAGAAGGATTTCATTACAAAATATCTTGTTTTGAGCCATTCTGTTTTGCTAAACATAAGTGGGATATTCACTTCAGTCTATGGCCCAAAGCCACCGATGAGCATGGTGTCCCTGTCACTAAGTGGTACCCTCATTCTCAAAAAAATGTGATTACTCCTATTTATATAAATACACTGACTTCTGAGTTGTAGCTTATGAACCAGAATCTTGGAAAAGAATGTGTCAACCACTCAGGTGGTAGAGCTACACATGAACTCCAATGCAATGAAAAAGGAAAACCCAATCTATCAAATGTATATTTCTCATTTACACATGGTGCAAAAGTAGAAAAGGGTTACTATTAACATAGCTATTAATAATTTTATTGTAAACAACAATAGAGGAGTTATAATAAAAAATACAGTGTGGTCCTTAGAATCACCTATCTTTAGTCAACAAATATTTATCAGCCAAATCTAATACTCTGGCCTAGACCCCAAGCCTCCAATGTGTAAGTTGTGCTGTCTTCCCAAGTCTTCTGCTCAGTGATCTTGGCTCAGCTGAAAGCACTGAAAATGCAGTCTTACTTGGTAAATGACTTACCACCTGGGGCATCATAGTTATATAGAAAAATGAAGTATATTAAACCACTTTTTAAAATTTTTAGAGTTTTTCTTATAAAGGTGACAATTTAAATACATTCACAGCTATTATGAAATTATTGCCATATAAGTTATATATTTTAAAATCCTAACATACTGCATATTTCAAAAAACTAGAAAAAAATCTTGTCATTTTCACCATGAAGAAATAATAAATGTTTGAAGACATATGTGTTTAACCTAATTGAAGCATAATATGATATTAATTAATAAGCACATTTTTGTACAATGAATCAAAATGCATTCTACTGTCATATATACCTAACTAAAATAAATAAATAAATTAATAATAATAATAATAAAAGACACAGACCACCAAACTACCAGCATGTAAACTACAAAAAGTTGCCTTTAAAACATGCTCTAGTATTTCAAAATAGTTAATAGATACTCTTTTATTCTTAATGTTATTGGGAAAATATATTAAAAACACATATTAAAAACAAAACTAGTTAAAGTGATTTTTCGAAGCTCATTAATATATTTGTTTTTCTGTTCAAGAAATCAGATGTGTTTAAAATGTTTGAAAACATCAAAATTTATGTACAGCATATAAATTACAAGTGAAATAATCCACTTATAATATAAATTTTTTAAAAATTATGTAAGCCTAGTTTCCTTGGGAATTGTGAGTTCCAGTACATTTGCATTCTTTTCTTATTTTATTTTAATGATCTCTACCAGTCTACACATATGTCCCTGATGTCTAAATTTGTTAAATTTTATATTTCTGGGCAGTATAGCACAAGGGAGAAACTCAGAACTTTTATATCTTACACTTTCTCAAAAACTATGGTTTTTAACCCATAAAAATGAATAAATTTAAAAGGTTATTTGCATATTTATAATCATGTATTTTTAAAAAATATATGCTTAAAATTACAAGATTTCAGATTTTCAGGATAAAATGGTTCAAGCATAAACATAATTGAACATAGTTCACTTAACAGTTTAAAAATCATTGACAATTTCCAGTATCTTATGGTTGAAAAATGAATAACAATTATGATGTACCTATGTCTTAAGATATTCCTATCTGCTACTGTATTAGAAAATTAAAAGTAAAACATAAGGTTGGTTACTACTCCTGATTGGTAAAAAAATGTAATTCCTGCTTTTGTAAAATACAAAGGGTCTCCAATTCCCTTCATTGAGAAATTTAATGTCATTTAGAATATATTGATTTCTGTATTTCTGAAAATAAGACTATAAAATTTTTGGGAATTAGGGGCCATTTGAAAAACAAGCTATGGTATGTATCATACAGAGTGCCCTACAGAGTGTCTTTAGAAATTTTTAAAATAAAATAATCTTTGTTTTTAGAAATTGTTTAAATAAAAAGAAACATATACTATTATGTTTAGCACAAAACAGAAACATGTAATTAAGATAATTAAAGTGTCTATGAGAGCATTTCAAAGTGGGATAAGTATATAAAAAAATCTATGTACAGCATATAAAATAGTAATCATGTCTAATATGTGAAATATAGAATCACTATAGTATAATATATATATATATAATATCATATGAATATTAGTATTATATGTGATATAGTCATTATGTATAGTATATAAAACAGTGATGTGTTACTCAGACTTCGGTAATTTAGGAAGCTTTCTTACCTGACCAGAGTCTGCATTTTCACACACATAAGTCTTATAGTATTTAGAGAACTCAGGAGCATGATCATTGACATTTAGAAGTTGTACATACACAGGAACTGAAGAAATCTGTTGAACATTGTCTATGAGTTGAATAATATACAATGAAAAAATAAGTATAATAATGTCTTATAATCATGAAAAATTGCCTTCAAGACTACACAGTATATTTCTTTTTTTTTTTTCACTTGAAAAACCAAAGAGCCAGATCTCTGTATGAGGACAGGATCTGCAAATGATTCATGTATTTTTCAACAATATAGCTAAGGAAAATTTCTGTTTCACACCTTCTCCTCAAGCAATATTTACTAAGTGTCTTTCACTGGATGTTGGTCATAGTGGGAAAATAGTAGGTATAAGGTCAGCTTGCTTCATTCCTGTAATTGCTGTTAGTATTTATATAAACACACCTAATTCTGATGAATGTAGTTATTGTTAATTTCCCTGATTTCACTGAAAGAAGATTGAGAAACCATTTACCATTCAGCATTGCCTGAGATTTCAGTTAATGTAGAAATATTTGTATAAGAATATACAAGGCAATCTGGGCACAGTAGTGTATGATGTAATCCTGGGAGGCTGAGGCAGGAGGATTGCAAGTTCAAAGCCAGCCTGAGCAACTTATCGATGCTCTAAGCAACTGAGCAAGACCTTATCTCTAAATAAAATATAAAAAGTGCTGGGGATGAAGTTCAGTGGTTAAGCGCCTCTAGGTTCAATCCCCAAAATATATACCAATCAATTCTCTTAATCATTAAAATTTAGGTGCACCTTTTAAAAACAAAAATTGTTTTGTTTAAATAGAATGTTCCACAATGTACAATAATTTTAAAATTATATTTTATTTTAAAAATAAATATAATATTTTAAAAATATTGATACTTTATTTCAGATGATCAATTTCAACATTGATGATTTTGTATATAAATTATATGTCTACTTTTATTAAATCTCATGTTTTAATTTTTTCCCTTAAATTCAACTTGAAGCCTTACTGTTTTTCTCAGGAGAATTCAAACATTTCCAATTCTTTTCCTTTGTTCTTATGTTATCTGCATTTATATTCCTTATTTTCAAATATATAAGTATAACTGAAAAATAAATGTATTTTGGTTTTATTGTTTCAAGAAAATTTTTTTTTCTTTTCTTTTTTTCCTCCTGGTATCACAATTGAATCCAAGGGAGCTTAATCACTGAGCCACATCCCCAGCCAAGACAATTGTTTTGTAAGAGATTTTCTAGCATATTTTGGAAAGACAAGCCCAAAGTCTTTAAAACATATTTGGTATTTAATTGTTTTTTTTAAATCCCTTGAATCATTTTAGTATTACTAGATACATGTTTCACTCACTTGAGAACATAGGAGAAACAACACATTGGAGAGAAATGAGACACCTCAGAGAGTAGTGACAGGAATTTGGCTAAATGTTCTCATAGATTGTTCAAGTTTGGTTCTAAGGAAGCCACACAATGGGGGCTAATTGAGACCCTACATTTGAGTCATTCATACAAATAAAAGCATTTAAATATAATTGTCTTGCAAGTTTAAAAATGGAAAAATGTGACTGGTGAGGAGTATAGTGTTTATAGTTAATTTAAAAACACTGAGTGAAACACATACTTTCTTTCATTTGCTCTATTAATATGGGAAAATGTAGCATAGGATTAAGACAACAGGCTTTGGAATCTGATATAATTGTGATTGTTCTATCCATTTATCACTGAGGGTGGGAAAGCAAATTACAGAGGCTGCAGTTTTGTGTGTGTGTGTATGTGTGTGTGTGTGTTTGTGTGTGTGTGTGTGAAATTCAAATAATATTGACCTCAAATTTTACTGTGAATTTTAAAATTATGTTACATAAAATAGTTTAACAAATCGCTGAGATGTTAATCTGTAAAATACTTAATAAAATGTTTATAATATGCAGTTTCACAGAACTCAATCTTTTTAGCCACAAACTATAATTTTTATAAATTAATATGTGAAAATGTGATTCAGAAGTGACAAGATGAAGACATTTTCCCTGATGTGCCTCAAATGATTCCCAGTTTCTGCTATCATTGCTGTTTGGTTATTTTCTTCAACATACACAGCATTGTAATATCTATAGTTTCTAGTGTGAGCCATTGGAATATGCCATCTTTTAAACTATAAATTTTATGTTCTATTAACTGAATAATGTACATTACCACACACATATGTAAACATGTGAATTATGCAGAGCATATGGAGCTATTTCTTAATGCTGTAGGGGCTGTGGATCAGTTGTGGAACAAATGCAGCTTAGGAGCTGAAGTCTTGTCTGAGTACCTGCATTGTACTGGGCTGGTCTTTAAATATTTTAATATCACCCTTGAACAGAATATATGATGACATAATTATAGTGTTGATCAGATTATGCACTTTATTCATAGTACATATGTAAACATACAAGTGTTGAAGTAACGACTTTTGTGGATAGCAGGTATCTTATAACTCAAAGATACGTATTATTGTTTTTGTTTTGTTTTACAATGCTGAACCAAAAAATGCTTAGATAATTTTCCTATAGGGATCTTCTATCATAGAAAGGCATTTGTCTGATAAAAAAGTAATTATATAGCTAATTTGATAGTATATAATTAAATTATCTGGAAATTTTTGTTGCATTCATTTATTTTTTGATTCTTTTTATTCATACAAGATTAGAGCATTTTATATCAAAAAGTACAAACTATAAATTTTAAAGAGTTTACCTTCTAGTAATTCACATTATGGTACATCTAAGTTAAGAAAAGAAATTATATATTCTTATAAGCATTATATTAACATACAAAATAAGCTTGAATACAAAACATTTCTATACATTCAATAAATTTTGATCATCTAATAGCTGAGAGCAATTTTATAGATAAACATATTTTTTGAGGAATCTAGTCTTCCTTCGACCTGATTTGGATTCTTTTTTTTTTTTTTTTTACAATAGCTTTGTAGAGAGTGACATTATGAATGATTTGTTCTCAGAAATAAATACGCATTGAATAAAAGCTTCTTGCTCTCGGAATAAACACCTTTGTGCTTCCTGACAGGAAAAGCCTTGGCATTTCTTCTGCAGCAGCAGGCATTTGTTCCATTGTAACATTTGCTCCTCGTCCTTTATTGTTTAGTTAGACAGAAAATTCAAATCCTGACCCAAGTCCTGCTGCAACATTTCTGCAGAGTTATTCAACATATTGCAAAAAAAAAAAAAAAAAAAAACATGTGAGAGCACTTTCCACTCTGCCATATCACCTGCAGCTGTTCAATAACATGAGGAATAAGGTAGACTAAGGTTTAAAGCCTCAAAGGAATACAAAAAAAGTGAATAAGATTGTTAAAATTCTATGTAAAATCGATTATAAGAAAGGAGGATGCCTTCTAGAACATCTCAAATTCACAGCTTCACTCCTGTGCTGTACTACAGTATTACACTAAATTCATGTACCAAATAATGGCGATGATTTTGACAGTCTTTCCTATTGTGTTGTATTTATTCCTTTATGCTTTATGTCAGATGATTGAATAACTGATTCACTCATAATGTTATGGACACTATTCAAATGGTAAATTGGTATTATTTTACCCACTTTTATACCTTAACAATGAAATCATCTGCTTTTCGCTGAAACAAACAAGCAGACAACTGGTCATTAATGATTAGTAAGATCTGACCATCAGTTCAACTGCAAATGTAAGTTTAGTTAAAAAAGGGACCACTCTTTTTGGGATATGCAGACAGGTGATGAATATGATTTGTATCCTCCATATTCTGTACTATAATAATATTGAACTATGATTTATGTTAAATGTCTAAATTCTAAAAGAATTAACACTGACATTTTATCCTAAACACAGGTAAAAATGGAGGCATTTCTTATCTGCTTTCTGGAAGAGTTACTTGTGAACTGATAGACTAAGCTAGTTATGTTTGAACTAAACAAATATAAATCATTATAAACCTAAAACTTTAGTTCAGATCTTATAATTTTACTATTATTTTCATAAAGCAGTATATAAAACTAATTACATACTTCTCTAAATTGACAATCTGGGGAACCAATACCATGAATTGAGTTTGCTACCTGAAACTGTCTTTTCAGATGAATGTTTTTAGAAATTACATAAGATTTTCCTTTTTTAATTAAAATGATAATATAAAAATAAACTCACACAGAATATATGTTCAAAAACTTGTAGAAATATGTTTTTAGTTTTTATTTATTGAAATGAAAATATTTTAATGCATATGATTGTCAGGGCATAAAATTTCAAGTTTTATATGTTGTGTTTTCCTCCAAATTATCTTTGCATTAAACATTATTTATTGTTATATAATAAGTAAAAACAGTTTAGAAAATACTTAGTCATAACATTTTAAGAAAGCTTTAATAGAAATGAATACATAATAATTTATGACCAAATAATATATATGTATGTAACCTTACATATCAAACATCATTTAACTACAAATTTCAACAACATTTAAAAATAGCTCTGTCCTCAGGTGTAGGGATAATGCAATGTCATTAAGACCACCGTGATGAAATATACGGTTTCCAAATTAGTACTTACATCTTTCTGTGGCTGTGACACTTAGGTTGTACCATGTGTTGATCTCCCGGTCAAGTGTGCTAGTGACAATGATTGTGCCATTGTCACTGATAGTGAACTCTTTACTTCCAGTAATAGAATATCTGTACCAAGAGAAAAGACCCCCTTGTATCATCATATTTGCTGTATCACATTGATATATAACATGGTTTTATGCCACCAGGTAAATTATTAAAAGCATATTCTGCATAGCTTATGAGATGCCGATTTTAAAAATGGCACATCCACATATTTAGTGAACTCCACAGTCATAGGAAAAAGAAACTAATACAGCTTTACATTTAAACTGGTGTATGCTAAATCTAAACAAGCATAACTCATTATCAAACCCAAGAGAGGATTTTAATATGTAAATGACATGGTTAAAAAGAAATACCTTGCCCTCCCCTGCAAAAAAATTTTGTGAGATACAGAGAAGTAAAAGTAAGTAGCAGAAATGAGTGACTGTGAACCTTTTCTTTTTTTCTTTCTTTCCTACACTAGATCTACTGCGTGAGAATCTGTGTATGATATTATAATTACTTAATTACTATCATACAAAAGTTACTTTTGTCCATTTAAATAAAAAAATTCAATAGGACTTGATAAAAATGACTTCTTTTAAGTAGCAGATTGACCTTTCATTTTGTTCCAGAATTATATAATATTTCAAGTTCCAGAAATATCCTAGATCCACTGTCCTTTACTTTGGGGATGCACATATTGATTAATGTACAATTGAGCACACATGAAAGGAAGTCAAGTTGCAAAATACGTCATGCGAAAGTCTGCAAAATTATCTCAAATCTACAATTAAAGAAGCCTTGAAGTTCTCGGCATGTCTCATCAGCTTGCAAATGATGAATAATGAAAAGTAAAGTAAAATACCATGTGGTTTCAATGACGGCTTCTCACTGTGCATATATTCCTGAATATTTCCATGAGACTTCAGTGAGATTTGCCAAAATTGTGGCAAAGATGAGAATAATTTAATCTTGAATTGACAGATTTCTAAAAATATTATACTAATTTTTATCATGGTGTTAAAGAAAGAATTAAAATAGAAATTAGAATGAAGACATAGAGGAGTTCAGTTTTAAATATATTTAAACATTCATAAGCATTTTATTTGAATAGCTACAAGTGATCATATTTCCCACTGAATATATTTGTCAGCAAAATTAAAGAGGATTTTAACAGTTGACATTTTGTATTAAATATCCCATTTTGTTTCTGGAAACACCACTGCAACTAAAACCCACTAAAAGTTTGATAAGGAGTTATACATTCTTTTAAATTAGTAGATAATGAATAGATGTAGATCCCATTGACAAATTAAAATGGAATAAAATCATATTTGATCCCCTAGGAAGATTGGATAATAGTATGTGATTTAAGCAATAATATATAATATGAATTATTTTCCTTATTTTTTTCTAGAGCCACCAATTCTGATTATATAGATTTTTTTCTTTCTCACATCATCTTCACCAGATGAAATCTCCTTGGCCTTGAGATAAATTGCAGCTAATCAAATTTTATATGTGCATTCATTTTCCTTTTACAACATTTTTTAAATTAGGAGAAAACATCAGAAAACTAATCAATAGTAAATTATTTTATTTTGGTTTGTACTATCCTCCTCTCAGTTACACTGGCAATGTTCTCACTAATTCAATTAAATGCATATTTTTAAATAACTTAAGTCTCATAGGACTGTTCTCAAAAGTACAAATTTTCCCTTATGCCTCTCAACCAGATTCTGCTTCTAAATTGTTGTGTATGACCATAATGTTATTATTATTTCAAGATAAATTAAATGCTCTACTTTTATTAAATAAAATACAAACTGTAGTATTGGATTTCACCAGTCACTCCACTAATGTTCTTTTCCCTTATTCATAGTCCTGTCTGGGATTATGTAGTGCATTTTTTTTCCATGTCACTTTAGTCCCCTCCATAGTGTATCAATGTCCTTGTTTGGTATGCCCTTTAGTGTATGGGAAAATATTAGTTAGTGATTTTATACAGTGCCTCTCAAATGTCGGTGTCTGTCTGAGGCTTTCTCATGATCAGATAAAATGAGCCTGAAAGTTACAGAGGTATCAATCTTGTCTTAGTAATTGTAATATTAGCTGTGACTCTTGATCAAAGTATCTGCCAGGTTTCTTCACTGTAAAACTACTATGTTTTTGTAATTATTAAAGATCTCAGGAAGATATTCTGAAAACATTTGGCTTCTTTTTATATATTAACCTACTGATTTCAGTATCCATGTACAAATAATGACCACAATATTACCACTTTATTTTGCTAATGTTGATATCTATTTCTTTGATTATACATTTATTAATTAAAATTATTTTACAAGTGATTAAAAATGTGCTTCTTTATTTATCTTCATTAGTATCTATTCATAAGAATTGTTTCCAATGATTCAAACCAAAACTCATCATACAAACCAAATATTTTAATTCATTTTTTGTTCAAATACTCAGTTTTGGACATTAGGTATTAATTACAGCATGGTTCCTTGGCCGTTTCAACACACTCCTATTCTTCCATTCTTTTATGGCTTCTTCCTTACATTTTTAGAACCACAATGTTCTCCCTGTAATAACTGTGGATTCAACCAGTTCTCCAGTCAGTTTCATTTCTTTTGATTGAAGAAGAGTATTTTAAGCAAGATGTAGGTGCAACAGTCTCCATTACTTCTTGTGATTCTTTTATTTTAAGCCCCCTGAGTAAATATCCAAGAGCAAATATATGTATGCATATCTGTGGTAAAAAACAAACCTACCTTTATTATCATATATATTATATATACATATATAGAGAGACAGTTATTCCTTCACATATGTGGGTTCATGTCAGTGTAGTCAACCAACTATGTATCAAATGCATTTGGAAAATGTGTATTTGTACTGAGTATGTACAAGTTTTTCATTATTTTCTAAACAACACAGATAACAACTATTTAAGTAACATTTACATTGTATAAGGTATTATAAGTAATTAAGAGATGACTTAAATAATATCAGAGAACTACTAAATGAGTGACTTATTAATGTAAAGCTGACATTCTAGACTGACTTACATTTATTTAAATGCAATGTGAGGTAAGCACTTTATCACTGAGCTACAACTCCAGCTGCCCATTCTTAAATTATTATATATGATTTATTCTGAAATGTAAGAAATAATCCTAGGTGTTAATATTTCAATGAATGAGACTTCTTGAAAATAAAATATTAAAATAAAGCAGACATAATAGAATTATTTAAAGGAATTTTAGGTTCCTTTAGAAGTATACAGCAAGTTACTTAACAGCTTGCATTTTGAGACTATACTTTTATTTAAAGTGGGAGAATAGTTACTTATAAGTTGTGAATATATTACTCTTTACTTTTGTTTTCTTTGTTCTTTTATTTTTTAGAGTGAATGTAATGATTTAACTGTAGTTCTTTCCTTATGGAAACATTTTTAAAAATAATTGATTTGATTGTACAAATTAAAGTTCCCAACAATTAATCAAGAGAAAACAATGACATTAACATACACTTCAAAACAGATGCTTCAGAATTAAATATTATTGAGTTTATATTAAACCACCAGGTTTTAAAATTAGAAAACAAAAGAATATTTTCTACCATCAGTACTCAGTCTTTGCAGTTTATTTCACATTCAAAAATATTTTTTTCAGCATGAATTCTTAACAAGTCCATATTCTAGTAACTGGGATACAACAAGGTAAAATATATAGAATGATGCTTCCCTCTGCTCATATTAGCAGGAATGAAGCATACAATAAACTGGATACTAACAAGTACTCCGGCTATGTTGTGGTGGATAGTTTTAAATTTTGATGAAGTGGAAAGAACTCACTGTTTATATGGCTCTTGGTTAAGAATTTAAATAGGGGAAGAAATATATGAAGACAGAGAAGATGAAAATCCATGTTGATTGCCTGAAGTTGGTTTTCCAGAAAGCAAAGGATAGAGTGACATAGATGAGGTCTCAGAGGTCCTTAACAGGATTGAATGGTGTCAGATCATTTAGGAATGCTAGGACCCATTAGGTGATACTAAGGGTGCTGACTTTTCATCTGTGAGATGGGAAGGCATAGAACTGATAAGATATGACATGCAAGATCATGAGAGCTGTGTTGAAATAAACTGAAGGAGGAAGATGGTGAAACTCGAGGGTTAGGTGAGAGCTTATTGCAATAACAGAGACTGATTAAGACAGCAGCATGATCCAATGTGGTTGGAAGGAGCAGGTGAGAAGCATCCAGATTGTTTTGAAAGTGAGAAATGAACAATACCTGCAAAAGATTGAGTTTTTGGTTTGAGAAAGAGAAAAGGACTTCTAAACCTTAACAGAATCTTCTCCTCTTAAAAGTTGAGTGTGTGTGTATGTGTCTTTGCTCACAGAAAATAAAAATCAGAAGGTATCAGCAAATGTATAGAACTGATCATCAACTCAGCTGAGTAGAAATTAAAATTGAACTGGATTTGGCCCAGTTCAATCTGAGTTGGATCATTAATTCTTCACACCCAGTGGTGTTTGAACTGAATAAATGAGATTTAAGCTTGAGCAATATGGAGCCTGGATTTGTTAATAATTGAGATAAGAAAATCTGTAGGAATAAGAGGAATAGCAGGCAAATGAGATCAGAAGCTGAATAAAGAGAATGTTAGCTTTTAAATGTGTATAACATGTACAAATGAAGATGCTGAGTAGGAAGCTTGATGTCTACCTGTGGAGTTCAAGAGAAAATTCAGAATGGACATGTAGACTTGGATGTTGTCAGGCCCAGCAGCAGTCTTTAAAGCCACAGGGTTAATAGCATCAAGGATTAAGGGTTTTGGGAAAATAAGTCCAATGACTTGATCCGGAAATATATCAAAGTTTAAACTATGTAGAGACTGAAAGTCTGAAGACTGGGAAAAGACCAAAAACCTAACCAATAAAAAATAAAAAGAAAAGGCATGGAGGATGTTACAATGAGCATTCAAATTGTGTCAAAAAGGAATTTTTCAGATCCATGATACTATTATGGAACCACTGCCATTCTTCATTGTTGACCAAAACATTTTTTGATACATAAATGTTTTGCTTGACAAGTCAGAAGATTTGAGAACCCTAATCCGGACAAGAATTTGCTAAGTTGAGCAGCATCGACATGATTTAGACCTGTGCATTTAGTGTGTACATGCACACTAACAAACCATTCTCCCATATACAACTAATGATTGGGAAACCTGATATGTAAAAATAGATTTAAATGTTGCTAACTTGCTGTGGTTTACTGATTATTCTACTGGAAGGAAATGAGTGAAAGTGACTTCTGTTGAGCCATCAACATAAATATGATTTCACTGGACATTGGGGCATGGGGCAAGTCAGAGAGAAAGTGAGAGAAGAAGAAGATGAAGCAATCAACAGTTTTGTTTCATTTTTCAACAGTCAATAATTAGGACATCATGCTCTGGTTGAATATGTGTGAATAGATACAAACACACATACACAATTTTACTTGCTTCTTCTTTGTTCTATGTTTAATCATAATTTCTTCTTATGAGAGTTGCTCATGCTTTCTGGAAATGTTTGTAAATGTATTTGTGTAGCTAAAACAGAGTTTCCTCAAAAAGATATTTCCTTAAAAAAAGAATTTTCATACAATCTACCTTACATTTATTACTTGAGCGATCAAAGCAAGTATCTTATTCTTGAAACAAAATTGCACAATAAAAATAGTCATTTAAATTATTATTTGGGGTATGCAGAAGAATAATCTCACAAAAGCATCCATGTTCTAATATCTCTGATTCCATAAGTTTACTACCTACAGCCGCAAAAGTGAATAAAAGTGAATAAAAGCACTTTACACCTAAGCCACAACCCCAGCCAACAAAATCAACAAAATTCATTTTTTTTTTAAATCAGAAATACCTGTTGTGGGTTCAACAGAAAAATAGGCTTGCCCTTGTCATAAGTTGTACAGGAGACCTGCATTATTGCCACTTGTAGGATCATCAGCGTCACTTGCTGTTACCTGGATGACGAATGTTCCTGAAGGAAAAGCACATATTGACAGGAAATTAAGACTTCAATATTATTAAATATGAGTTCAATTCTGCAAAGCACTTTTCATTAGCAAGGAAGATCATACTATAAAACAAGATCCTAGTTTACCTGTTTTCTCTGAATTATTGAAGTAATGTTATTTTACAGACAAGGAACATAACCCTATATAAACTAGCCCTAATTCTTCTACGCATTATAGAACTTCAGATGCAGATCCATAACATGTCAAATATTAAGCAGTTTACTATAATGTATAATCCATAATCTTTCCAAGATGTGTTATTATTGGAAATTTTTTTTAAAATACTTGAAAATGCTTTTTATCAAAAATCTTAATGTGGCCGGTACCTCAAACAATTGCAGAATGTTGACAAATATTGATAAAGATTATTGAAATGAGCTTGAAAGAATATCCAGTGGAGGCTAAGAATAATGATTAGGCCTGTTTCAGTTCTTTCCTCTGTACCTATTTTCTTTGAGGAATAAAAAGCAAAACAAAATCTAGTTGATATTAATAAAGTAAGCCTTCTTTCTAACTTCAGTATTAATCAATACAACCATGTGAAATAATTATTTGTGCATTTACTCTAAATGCTCAAGTGCAAAAATATTTGCATAAAATATTGAGCTTTGAAATCATATCTATACAAATGAAATTGAGCATTACCAATTTCATCAAAATCTACGTTTGTTGAAACACAATATGCACTCTCAAAAAGAATGATCATACAATGGTACAAAATCCAATAAGCTCTGTGATTTTCTTTAGAACTAGTATTATTAATTTCCCCATCACTAACCCTGGACCATGGCATGTGCCTGTAATCCCAGGCACTAGGGAGGCTGAGATATGAGGATCACAAATTCAAGGCCAGCCTCAGAACATTAGAGAGGCTCTAAGCAACTGAGTGAAACCTTGTCTCAAAATGAAAAATAAAACAAAAAGGGCTAGGGTGTGGTCAGTGGAGAAACACCCCTGGGTTCAATTCCCCTTAGCAAAAAAAAAAAAAAAAAAAAAAGAAAGTAAGATATAAAGAAATTTCCAACACAATCCTATTGTATAAACTGGGACACCCTAATAGGAATTGCTTCTATACTTCAAACTGGGGGTGGACCTCAGTATTATGCATTTGTCACTATTTGTATTAGTTCTTTTATTTATTTATTTTTTGTTTCTAAAAGCTTTTTATTTTATTTATTTATTTATTTATTTTATTGTTGGTCGTTTAAAACATTACACAGTTCTTAATACATCATCTTTCACAGTTTGATTCAAGTGGGTTATGAACTCCCAACTTTACCCCGTAAACAGATTGCTGTTTCACATCAGTTACCCTAGAAAGGCAATATGTCAATCAATGGAAGGGTAACTGATGTATTAGTTCTTTTAATATTATCTACAACATTTATTTTAGTATCAAATAGCATATTTTACCAAAGAATCCCTTCTTGTTACATAATTTTAATTAGGCAACACTTTCACAGGGTTGAAATAAAACTAGAATAATAAAATACATGAAAAGAAAAATTTACCTACCCCTTCCAATGCTTAATTATTCCAACCACTTAACGTGTAGACACTTGTTAATTTCATATATTTTTAAGACATGCCTATACAATAATTTTGATGATTTGTTCAAATAAAATGATTCATGATTCAGAAGGAGCATTACTTTAACCAAACAGAGTTAGATTGATTGTTTCATTTACCCTTCTAAGTACACATTGAGTTAAGGAGTTAGATTCTGTTTCCAGCCCTGCTCTTTAATATCTCATTTTATTTTGAAGCTTTCTTTACTTCTAACTGAAACTTACCTCTTGAGCATCTCAATATGTCATTCCCTTGCCCTCTACAAAATGGAAAACCTAGTGTACTGTTGAGAGAGAGAGAGAGAGAGAGAGAGAGAGAGAGAGAGAGAGAGAGAGAGAGAAGAAATAAAACAGAGGGATCTCATGAAATTAGAAGAAAGACCAAAAAGTTGAGGAAGGAGATTGAGAGGAAGGGGGGAGGGGAAAGTATAGGGAAGTACTGAGGAATTAAATTTAACAAATTGTCTTATATGAATTATGAATATACCACAATAAATCTCACTTAAATATATAGTTATAAGGCACTAATTTAAAAATAATAATAACAATGATAATAATGCTATAAGGGAGATCAACAGAGTAGAAACAAGCATATCTTGGTGATGGAAGAGGAGAAGAAAAGGGAAGATATGGGGGAATGAGAGATGCATGTGTGAAGAGGGAATAATTAAATTTACTATTATCTATAATTATAAAGCACCAACAAAAATAAAAAAGGTCATCAATAATACATAAACATCAAAAGATTTCAGAAATATAAAATCACTTGATAACATTTTATACATTCCTATTTTGCATATAGTTAAGAATCAATTCTTCAGTCCACACGAGAATGAGAACAATCAGTAGGAGACTAACAACATGTCTTTCAATATAAAATATCCATGGTCTCCTAATCCCTTCTTTCTCATATTATCAGTTACATGCACATTAATTAAGCTAGTTCGTGTTTGTATTAGTTCTTTTAATTGGACTCTACCAGACCAAAGATTCTCTTAATCTTAAATCTTAGATGTGGATGGGACAAATAAATGATTAATTTCAACACTAATTTGTATAAGAATGCATGACATCCTTCCTTTCTTGGTCAGTAATATTAGAGATGCTTCAAGCTTGAGTCTTGAAGACCTCCTTCTACTTTAGGACATCATCCTCTGATTGTATTTATATAGTTGATGAAAACTTAAAAATTGAAATTGGCCAGATCCTTGAATCTTATCAGGAGGAATAAACAGAGAGTAGAAAAACCTTTACTTGGTTATCAAGGAGTCTAAACGTCAGTTTGCATCCCTCAGTGGAGTTAGTATTGTTTGGTCAGAGATTCTTGAGCTTTTAGGAAATAGGGAGAGCTAAATGACTAGACCCTACCAGCCCAAAGATTATCTTAAATCAATGTGTATCTAACCTGTTTCATTAGAAAAGTATGATTAGATGACTGTAGCCTCAGAATCACATTTAAATAAGACTAACTTATCAATTGTCTTACTTGTTCCAATAATAAACATAAAATATAATTGTATAATAATTTTGGTTTCTATTTTTACAATGATTACTAGTTTCAGTTGGCTGTATTACTCTTCAGAGACACTTTTTTTACAATTGAAATTGAAAATATTGGTTATGTCTTTGTAGCTAGCTTCTGAATCATTATAACTATGTCATAAAAAGTCCTTGTGAATTTAAGTTTAGCTTGATATTTGGCTATACCTATTCAAACAGGCACTCTATTTGTAGAAACTTTTTGTTAAGTAGGTGACACAGGATATCAACCTGCACTGAGTGCTTCAATTAAAAGGCATGGTTTTTAGAAGTCTTTGGAAATTGCCTTTACTAATTAGTTCTGACACAGAAAATTATAATAATAGTATACACACATACTAATAATTGTTATGTATGTGGAGCTGCACTTAAATTACATTTTGTGGCAATATTAATAAATACTAACCTATATAAAGTTATGTAAATATTTTTGAAGATTGAATTCATGATAGCATCAATAACAGAATTTCTCAGCACATAAGACTTATTCTGCCATCACTGAGAACGATCTTGTGTAAGGAAAGTGTAGCTCTGTCACTGTTGATTATGTGCATTTTATTATCAACCAAGAGTTTCACAGAAGATTGAACAAGTCTCCTACAAATACTAACTTTAACATTACAAGAAAGCTTTATTGAATGGTATTGTCACATATCACATAGAATGCTTTAATCTCTGGTGATTATGGGAGGAATCCAAATACAAAAGTATAAAGGAGAAGTAATTTTTTTTAATATGAGAGTAATTTGCTATCATGTACGTAATAAGGAAGTCAGCAACCTGTGGCAAGAGCATTTCATAATTAAAGCTTGCATTTATTACAGAATCCTAAATTAAACACATGTGGTAAAGTTTTTTATTTTACTATTTGCTGAATTCAAACTGCATATTTCAAAATAACTCATTTGTTTTAGTATGTAATATCTTGGTGTGAAATTCTATGTTATAAAGGTTAACAGACTTCTTTTAGAATGAAAATATAAATTTTCCAATAGGAAAGCTATTTTAACTTGCAGTTTTAACATGAGTACACTTGAATTAATCTCAGATAAATTTTTTGAGGTGTTTATTTGTGTAAAGAAGCATAGATTAAAGAAAGATTTTTTTTATTGTTGGTCGTTCAAAACATTACACAGTTCTTAATACATCATTTTTCACAGTTTGATTCATAAAGAAAGATTTTTACCTGTACTCTAAGTCTGTGATTTTAGTAACAATCAAATAGATATAAGGTGAATTAGAGAATTTATTGGTCAAATTCAGGATGAAAATATTAGTTTCCTTGGTTCTCCTGTTTCCACCTTTCAATGGAGACCTGATTTTATCAGTGTGAAGACTATTATTTATTCACAAGTCCTGACTGACCTATCCTCAGTGGATTTATATTTGAGAAGCAATTACTTTACAACCTAGAACCTCCAAATGAAATTCTGAAAAGAGACAGTATTTTCCTACTCGTTACCATAACTGTGCAAAGTATTCCTCAATTATTTCTGTTTTTCTGTCCATAACTATCTGGAAACTAGGTCATTTTTATTATTTTTGTGTTTTATTTTTGACACCTCGACTTTTTATAATCTGAGATAGTATAATTCAAGTCAAACAAATTAGACTGTTTAAGAAAGCAAAACATTTAGAAAGAATAGTAAAAACAATTTATCCAAGTCTAATTTATTTTCAGCTCATGTGTCTGAAGGCATAAGATTCTTTTTTTTTAAAAAAAAAGAGAGAGTGAGAGAGGGGAGAGAGAGAGAGAGAGAGAGAGAGAGAGAGAGAGAGAGAGAGAGAGAGAGAGAATTTTTAATATTTATTTTTTTAGTTCTCGGCGGACACATCTTTGTTGGTATGTGGTGCTGAGGATCGAACCCAGGCCACACGCATGCCAGGCATGGCGCGCTACCGCTTGAGCCACATCCCCAGCCCCCGGCATAAGATTCTTAAAATCTAATTTTCAAATGTGGTAAATTTCAACAAATAACATTTTTTTCCTGAGAAGGAATTGAAATAAATTTACATGCATTTTACATTAATTGAATTTAAATGTTTTCATGGAAAGGGCTGTAGGGTTCTGGGGCTGCAGGAGTACACACCAGGGGCTCTCCAGCCGCTGCAGGGGAGGGCGATCTCTGTCGTTTTGGGTCTGAAGGACGAGCAGGGCTCCAGTGGGAAGCCCATGTGCAGCAGGAGGGCTGTGTGAGACAGTAGCTGTGCTGGGGGGGGGGGACGTCGTGAGCTGAGGATTTGCAGGGGCCAGTGTAGCCCAACAGTAAGGCAAGGTAGGGGCCTCTTGTGATATGGAATGGCTTGGGCACATGGCTGGAACCAGATTATAGAAGGATTTATCAAATGAAAGGCATTCGCTATTTATCCTAAGAGGGATAATAAGCCACCTTCAATGTGGTACCACCCCTGGCACCACATTTCTAAATACAAATTTAGAAAACAACCGTGTATGCCCTGTAAGGAACAGAGTGCTTTGGGAGGTGACTGGTGCAGCACAGGTGTCCTAACACATCTTCTGGGTGGCCAGGGCAGGAAGGGCCTGCCAGCTGACGATGAGGCCAGGTTGAGAGCAGGCCTGGGCTGAAGACAGGACGAGTTCTGCATGTCCACTGTGGTCCCTGGAGAAGCCACCCTCTGGGCTACATTTAGAGCCAAATGGTCAATGCACAGTGCCTGGGTCTTGCTCTCTAGTTTCTCAGAATGCCTCACCACCAATAGTGGCTTTTAAGAATATTTTGACTAAATTATTTAACAAGGAAAAAGAGTTCTACTAGTTCCAGAAAATTCAAGCCTTGAACACTGGGAGCAAGAGCTGGCTGGAAATCCAGCACAGGCTTGCATCAGGCACTTCCCTGGCTCATTCCCTGAATAGCACTGGACTCCTGAGGCCCTGGGAAGGCTGCACGGATGACTGACAGGAGGGCTCCTGGAGACTGTGCCTTGCAAAGCCCATCCCCAACACCAGGAGGATGGGGTACCAGGCCCCTGAGCACAGCCCAGCGTGCCTCTCATGCCTCCTGGAGCTCCATGCTCAGGATATGGGATGTGCCAGCATTCCTTGGCACCAGGACCAGGTGCTGCCACCTTCCATGTGCACCACCTTTTCCAGAGTGCAGCAGGAAAGGCCTGTCACAGGACCACCAAGTGCTGATTCAGAAGACATCCTGAGGAGCCAGCTCTCTCACGACCCTCGGGTCCCCATGGAGAAAATGCCACTGCAGTTGGGTACAGAAGTCCCACCCAGGCTAAGGCCACTGGGGCCCAGGCCTGGGCACCATCCCCGTGAGCTGCCCATTTGCGCCTCTCCATCTGGCCCTGGGTCGGCAGCATGGTGCTCACCATTCTGCTCGGCAGCTTCTTGGAACAAACGTGTGTTATGTGTTCATCATGCAGAGGGGACACTGCATGGTGGGAAACCTGACGTGTGTGTGCCCACCTCTGTGTGTGTCTGGCGTGTGTGTCTGTATCTGCGTGCGTGTGTTTCCATGCAGGTCTCTGTGTGTGTCTGTGAGGGGAAAACAGGATCCTTTGCAGACCAGGGGCAGCCGCACCACCTGGCCTGTGCGCTGGACGTGGCCACGTGGACAGTTGTCCCCAGCTGTGGTTTCTTGAAGACCCCCATCTGGCTCCATAGGGATGTTTTTCTGTGTCACACCTCACACTCCAGGGCAGGGCAGCCACTGAGAGGAAGAGCAGGAGGCCTCAGGTCCAGAGGTGGAGGGCTGGTTTCCGTGTCTCCTGGGCTCCTCTCACAGGAGACTCCGAGAAGTGGCCTCAGGAAGCCGACTTTGCATTCTGGCTTTGAGAGCCTTTTTTCCTGCTTTGTTTCTGAGCCTAAAACGTGGCCACCAGAACCCATCCTGGGAGTCCCAGGAGACAAATGCTGTTCTAGAAGTTTCAAACTGTGGACTTGTGAGTTTGGGTATGTGAGTTAGAAAGAGAAAAGGAAATGAGCGTCAGCAACACTTATTTTCTGATACTGGAAGTGCCCTCTGGGACTTGGAGTCCCGCTGCAGAAAGTGCGGCCTTGGCCAAGGAGGGTGTGGCCTTCACCTGGGCACAGTCAGGAGAACCCAGGCATAGCCAGAGCTCCCACAGGAGGGGCATGGCGTGTCCGGCTGGGCTCACCAAGGCACCTTCCTGCATCCTCCAGGGCATCAGCGTCACTAATGTGCCTTTGCAAAAGGAGAAGGGCTCTCAATAAGCCAAAAGCACTTCCTGCTAGAGGTTCCCTCCTCCCCTACACAATCCTCTGTTAGGAACAAGCATGATGGACTTTGCCCTCACCTTGACCTTCCTTGGCAGATCACAGGAAGAAAGCTAGCCTTCCTCACTGGGCTCGCAGCTTCCAATGCAAAGAATCCGGACTGGGGCTGAGGCTCGACTCACCCCATTTAGAGTTGAGTGGAGCCCTCCTTTTTGAACTTAATTTTATATCACACCCTGTCCTCAGAACACCAAGTCTGTTTCTGCCCCAGGGCCTTTGCACTTGCTACTTCTGCCATCTGGGCCTCTTTCTATTCATTTTTGTGTGGATGGCTCCACTGTTTTCTTGACGCTAGAGTCTCAACTGAAATGTTCCTCTGCAATAAGCTTTTCTCAACCGTTTTATCACTCTCACATCCTCCTACACACAGTTGCTCAAGCACACAGATGTGCTCCCTCGGGGTTGTCTCCTGTTGTAGCCACTAGCTGCATGCAGCTGTTGAGGCCTTGAAGCATGCCTCTTTTGGAGAACTGAGTTTTTAAAAATGTTGGTTTAAGTTAAATAGCCACACGTGGCAAGTAGTTATAGGGAGGCTGGTGGAGCCACAGGAGACAGACCTGCTTCATCACCCTTGTTGCTAATGAAATCACCTTGCTCACATGTTCTGTCTGTTTCTCATCCACCTCTCCACACCAGGAACCTTTTTTATTAACGTCGTACTTCAGCCTCAGCACAGCACTGCAAGTCCTCAAAGATTTCTTGTTATTTTTGAAATGAGGAATTGTGGGGCTGGGGTTGTGGCTCAGCAGTCGAGCGCTCACCTAGCATATGTAAGGTGTGAGGTTCTATCCTCAGCACCACATAAAAATAAATAAAAAAAGATATTGTGTCCAACTACAACATCTCTATATATAATTTTTTAAATGAGGAAATGCCAGTTAGGAGTAGTTGGCTTTTTTAAATTTTTTTTGAGATGATCCCAAATTCTTGGCTTCTGTTTATTTTTGTAAAAAAAGGGAAAAAACAACCGACCGTGACAGTCAAACTCTGGCACATTTTGTGACATAAAATACTGGCAGGTTGTCTACTTACATAATGGGTTTTCTGAAACTCAGCCTGACATTCTGTGGTCTTCCTACTAAGCCCTATCTCCTTGTTGTCTATTTGTCTTCCCCTTATGTTGGCAAGGGTCTGGGATCGGCCCCTCCCAGTTTTAATATAGCCGTTAATTTGGCAATGTGATCCTGATTCTCAGTCCCTCCTGTGGTTTATGACACTGGCCAAATCTTAAAGAATGTGGAAGCTCAGGGCTCAGATACAAGATATTTGTTATCTTTAGACAAAGGATTTTTGGTCAAATTAAAGTCGAATCCTTGGCTATTTTGAGAGAACAAAAAGCTATAACTTTGTTATAGCATGAAATTACCCCCAAAGCTTTGTTGTGATTGATTTTTTGTTTTCATTATTCTCATAATAGCTCTCAAAAAAACATAAAAATGTAAAATTCCTTCTCTGTAAGATCTTCTTTCGGTTCAAATGTTAGAAGGCTCTGCCCATTTATTTATTTTTTTAATAAGGTAACTTTACATTATTTTATCTGCTCCAGAAATCAAGATGGTGTGTGTGCACGGGTGTGCATGTATGTGAGTGTGTGTGAATTTGCTGATGAGAGTAAAGATGAAATCATGCTAAAGAAACAACGAAGAAGACAATTCCCTCCCCACTCACCTGATTTCCCTGCTCACACCAAACCTGTCCTCCTTGTGCACCCTGTTTGTGCCAGGTACGCACCGTTCTGTGCATTACTCAGTGCTCTAAGGAATCAACACAGCTTAATTATTTTTTCCTGATGGCTACAGTCTATCACGTTGCCACACCGACTTGAATTCAGCTTGTCCCCTTCCATTGAACATTTACCTGGTGGCCAGTGGGCTTTTATTAGAAATAACACTGCAGCAAATATTTTCCTCCAAACAGCACCACTCAGATAGGACCAGGAGTCATAGCAACATGGAACAAAGTGCCCCAGGCCTCCGTGGTTTTGTTGAATTTTGTGGCGCTACTTTCTGAAGGGCTACGATACCACCAGGTGGGGGATGGCTGCACTGATTTGTCTCCACCGTTCTTCTCTTTCATTTCTGAGTTTGGGATAATTTGACTTTAGCATTGATCATAGCAGTGGCAACTATAGCCCCAGCTAGTGCAGTTGTGAAGTCTTCTGTCCCAGGCCTTACATGAGGTGCTTAGACATATTGTTATGGTGGTTGACCCTGGACCTGGAGGTGGTCTCGCAAGGTCAAACTGGAATCCCCGGATTAACATTTGCTGGCTTCTGAAACCTACCCAAAAGTGGCTGTGGGGTCGCTGTGAGGACTGAGTGAGTGACTAGGGCCACCTGCCCACAGCTGCTTGTTATGACTCTAATGGTGTTTCTGTTGGCCCATTTGATGGATGAGGAAACTGACAGCTGAGGGTGTTGCTCAAGGTCACAGAGGGCACCCTCTTGTGCTGGGATCCAAAATGCAGACCCTTTCCCCAGAGTTCTGACTGCAAATGCCTTTTTTTTGTCACTGAAACACTGCTTCCTGACACCTTTGCCGGGAACAGCACTCATCCAAGAAGGGTGGCTGTTCTTGCCAAAAGCAGCAAAGGCAGAACTGAGCACAGAAGATGGAAACAAGAAGTCCCCGTGGTTCTCAGGGGGTGCCATGGCGTAATTCCTTGCTTCTAACCCAGTGCAGCTGGGTCTGGGTGCTGCCTTCCTGGGGATCCGAAGGCGGCTCTCTGTGGAAGTGCCTCATGGGCCTGGGGAATCCCAGGACCTGGTGAAAGCCCGCTGGGCAGGAATCTCGAGGTCCCACTCAGGGCCCTGCAGATCCTGGCTTTCTGGCATGAGCCATGTCTTCGAAAACACTGCCTGGCATGCATTTCTCCTGAACGTCAGCGTAAACACTCAAGCTCATCCCTTAATGTGCTCCGTTCGTAAATGCTTAGTCAAATACTTTTATTAGCATAACATTCCTTTTAAGAATGATGTTGGAAAAACAAAAACAATGTAAGCACATTTTCTCATCTAGGGCTGATTGTGAGTTTTTTTTTTTTTTAACACTCTTCGAATATTTGATGAATTAATTGTAATTTCCCAGGGGACTCTAACATGAGCTGATCTCTGCCTTCTGTGCTGAGATGTTTGGTTTCTATTCCACTCCCAGTGCCTGTCCATTGAGACCAAAGTTTGAATATGGCCACTGGCTCATAATCTTGCAGACATAGCCTACTTTCTCTGGGAAACCAGATTTCAGTCTTCATAATGAGTTAAGGCCTTATTTCTCCCCCTTTCTCTTTGCCCAACAGCTATTAGTGGAGACGACTGATGTCAATGGCAAAACCCTGGAAGGGCCCGTGCCTCTGGAAATCATCGTGATCAATCAGAATGACAACAGGCCAACCTTCCGGGAAGGCCTCTACATCAGCCACGTCATGGAGGGGTCGCCCACAGGTACGTAGGGCTGCCTTGTGTCAGCATGGTAGCTTGGACAGTGGCACTCTGTGGAATTCGGGGACTCCAGACACTGTTGTCCTGCTGTCCTAACTCGGGGGCATGCACCAGCATTGACACAGCACTTCCCTGGGTGGAAGGTGGCCCAAAATGATGAGGCTCTGAGCTATAAAGTGTCTTCCCTTGTCCCTGCAGGGGTCCTCTGGGATGACCACCTCCAAGTCTCTGATTCTCAGCTGGTGTTGAGCACGTGTGATATCTGGCCACCTGTGTCAGGGCGGGTAGGGCTGAGCGCTGTGATATGGTGAGGTCTAGAGAACTGTTATTTCTTTTCATTGTCACCTTTTAATGAGAACAATATGGTGAAGCAGGTAGGACTCCTTTCTCTCTCCTTAGAGATATGCACAGAGGAAGCTTTGCTCAGTTAGAGGCCCAGAGGCAAGCGCGTGCCTGGTGTTATTGAGTCTCTCGGATACCAGGAAGCTCCCTGCGATCGCGTCCCCAGGTCCACCCTCCTGGGGAGGCTTTAGAAGTTAGAGCTCCCTTTCCTGGCCCAGAACATACTAATTAAAGCACCATAGGGCCAACAGCAGAAGCCACTTTCATGTCCGGTGCTAGAAGAAGGAAGGACAAAGGAGGAAAATCCTTATTAGGCTGGATTTTGATTTTAAGCTTTAAGATACACTTGAGTGAAAGGCACTTTTATTAAAAGGACCACTGTCTCTGGGTCCAAGATTATGCCCAAACCATAGGTGACAGAGTCAGGGCAGTGGGGGCCCAAGGACTGCTTGGCCGGTTTTTTCCCTCGCTGCTGAACTGATGGGATGTATCAGTGACATGTAGATGTGGAGGCTCAGGAAGCATTGCCATGGCAACCTGCCCAGACTGCCAGGTGAATAATTGTATGCAAGGTGCCTGAAACCTCCCTTGGGCTTCTGGGAGCTGGGTCTCTGGCACCTAATCAGAGCCCCCAAGGGCAGGAGATACCCTCTCCCTTCCCACTGTGCTCTGTGTGCAGCGGGTGTTTGGGGGTGTAGAGCAGAGGAGGGACAACAGCCCCCCCAGAGGCAGAGCTGCGGGGAGGGTAGATCAGATGCTGTCAGGGCAGACAGGCTGCGTGCTGCTCTTGACAGAGAGAGGGCTTCAATGATAGAGCCCCTGGAATTTGGGTTGGATGTTTACATAAATCTACTTAACAAGCTGCTGTGCAGAACAAGCTGGGAGAAGCAATGCAGACAGCTATTAAAGAGGCCAGGGTGGGAGTGGAGCCGGAGGATTCCAGGTTTCTGTCTGCAGTCCCCTGGGCCTTGTAGCTGGGGCTCTGGAATGTGCATGTGCAGGAAAGGTGTTCTCACCAAGAGTGGCAGAGGCTACATCCTGGGCGCTGTGAGCACGCACGGCTTTGTGCGTTCTGCGTAGGTGATTAGATGACAGCCAACTCCCCCCCCACCCCCCTGTCCTTCTTAAGGTTTAGGAAAGAGCATCAGATTGTTTCATATACATGTAATATTTTTGAAGAAAAATAGAATCTTTAAAGCACACTGGATTTCTTAAAGCACAGAGCTATCCGTTAGGGGTAGAGACATCTTCAGGAACATGGAAACGCAGGAGCTTTGATTTGTGACTGGTATTATCCCATAAAGCCACGCGCCGGGCTTGGGCCTCTGTGTAAAGTAGCTGCCGCTGACGATGCATAGCTTGGCCTGGTTTTCTCTCTTCAGGGTCCCTGGGTTTATCTCTAGAGGAAGCATCGGAATGGAGTGTGTCACATTCAGGTCATGAATGTGGAAATTTTATAGAAAGCTTTTGGAGGAAAACTACTTGGATTACTTTGCACCCTGTAGGAGAGCTTCAGGAGAGACGGCCGTGGACTCCATGACACAGAGCAAACCTGGGAGAGCCGGGAGCAGGCCCTTTCCTGCCCCTCCCCAGCCCAGACCAACCTATGCCAACCGTGGCAGGCCATCAGAAGGGCCGCCTCTCGCAGTTCCACAGCACTCTGCTCATCTGTGGCTTTTAGAATCCTGTGTGTCGGGAGTGTTGAGCATACACGTTTACAGAAAGGATGCTGAACGTGGAGAGCCAAGAGACTTCTCCAGACCATAAGTAGGAGCTGGGGGAGGACCTCTATATTCTGTCTGGTCTTCTCTGGTCACATGTTCTTGCACCTGTCCCACACACTTCATGATGAAATTGGCCCTGGGACTGTCGATGCACGGATTTCAACCTTGCTGGGTGCCAGGGGCTTTTTTTTCTTTTAAAGAAAGAGTGGGTGGGAGAGAGAGAGAGAGAGAGAGAGAGAGAGAGAGAGAGAGAGAGAGAGAGAGAGAGAGAGAATTTTTTAATATTTATTTTTTAGTTCTCGATGGACACAACATCTTTGTTTGTTTGTATGTGGTGCTGAGGATTGAACCCGAGTCGCACACATGCCAGGCGAGTGCTACCGCTTGAGTCACATCCCCAGCCCCCGCCAGGGGCTTTTGATGCACTGTGCCACTTCCCCCACCAGCCGGGCTTTACTGAGAGATGGACACCCCTATCCATCTTACAGATAAGAACACTGAACCTCACAGAGGTTTGGAAACGTGCCCACACTGGGCAGCTGATGGAGGAGAGGGAATCGGTGTCCATGTCTCTGGCTCAGGGCACGCACGAGCTCTTTAAACCACGCTCTGTGTTGGCGCTGGCCATCGCCTCTCCAAGAGCAGGATGAGGGAGAGAGAATGGGGTAGATGTGTTCATTTGGCTGACAGGCAGCTGCCAATCTGAACTTCTGTGGTGAAGTTCTGGCCACGTGTGCAAGGCTGTCCTGCTCAGAGCCTGCTCCAGGTCTGAGTATAATTGACCACGTCTGTTCCTGTTTGGCCACTGGGGTCCTTCTCAGCTCCCTGGCTGGCATCACGTGCTCTTTGCAGGCCTGGCTTGTAGAGGAGGGTATCATACAGCTCTGCTGGATCAGCTGGTTCATATCCTGACAGAAAATGGCCAGCACTTCTGCCCAATCACCAGGCTCACCAAATCCACACAGTACAAGGCCAGCTGCTTCCCATCTCCAAAGCACATAGGATAGACCCGAGGCCCTAGTCATGGCCCACAGCACTCTCCTGAGCCCACAGACCCATGACTGGCTGCACGGGGTATGGCTACACAGCTTCATAAAGCCTCATGCTCAGAAGGACCCTGCTTTCCTGATGCCCTGTTGTCACCATCTTGAAACCTTTAACGTTTGTGGCACATGGGGCTCCACGTCTTTGTTCTGCACTGGGCCCAGCACTGGGTCGGCCACTCTGCTCAGCTTCTAAGCAAGGCAAGAACTCGGGCCAATTTCTGGACCTCTGGAAGCCTCAGCTGCCCTGTCTGTACGAGGGGGTGGACGCACTAGTGCCCGCCTTGGAGACTGAGGGAGGATCAAGTGAGACAGTGCCTTGCCCAGAGCTTAGAGTGTAATAAATGTGCAGGAAACACTGGTGTGTTGTTAATCCTGTGATTCTTCTTTTCATTCTGACAGTGTACCCTTCAGCACAGGTAAAGCTAAGGGACACACAATTAGTGTGAAGGAGAAATCATCTCCCACAAACAGGCATCATTTCCATGTCCCCATGTACCTGAATGCCAACAGCGTCAATCCATCACGGAGGAAGGTCACCCGTATTTATCTGTACCTGCAGACAGGAGACCATTCCCAGCAGCTCCGTGCGAAACTCCAGGGTGTTATTTGGGGGAATCACTCCTGCATGAAGGCAGATCAACAGGAAATAATGGTCTTTGAACTTAGCGGATCACAAGCTGCTCCTTTCACGGCGTCACAAGGCATTGATTTATGGGGCCCGAGCCAGACTCTGGGGGCTCCACAGCCAGAACTCTGTGGGAGACTAGTGTTTTCTGAATGTCCAAGGCATTGCAGGACATGATGAGCATGGGAGGAGGAGGACAGGGCCCTGGGAACTCTGGAGGCACAGTGCCAAGGCCCCTGGAGCCTGTCAGCACCAACTTACAGGTGTTCCTGCCAGTGGCCTTCTGGGCACCTCTGTGAGGGGCTACCCATGAGGAACAAAAGGCAGCTGGGCTTCCTCCCAGAAGAGACCCCGTGAGGGCGTGCGGCTTACCAGGGAGGTTCAGGGGCATGAGGGGACAATAGGCCAGCGGTTGCAGGCACAACATTAAGGTGGCTAGCAGAGTAGACTTCTCAGCTTGAGCCTTGGGGGAGCTCTGGGGATGGGACATCAAGCACACACAGCAGAGTTGTCCCAGCCAAGGAGTGAGCGCTGGGATGCCTGTCCCCCAGCCTGAGGAGAAGATAGCGGGTAGGAACCGTGTCCAGCAGCACTTCAACCTCGGCCATGCACAGGGCAAACTGGGAGCTGGGGCTCCCAGGGCCCCTTGTAGCAAGATACTGCATGGAGCCATGGGCTTGGCTTGGGCTCTGCCTCCTGCCCTGCCCCAGCCACTTTGGAGGCCACCGGGGGAACTGGGAGACTGTATCCCTGCCCCAGGCAGGGGGAGCAGCTCTGAGGGCTGTTGGGGAGACAGGCAATGCGAGGACTCTTTTGGTCTCCAACCCCCCGACTGAGAAAGGCCATTGTGGTGTTTATCCTGCCCGCCCTCGGGGGGCACTCTGAGCACCTCTCTGTGCCACTCCCTGGGCCGAGGACACTCAGCCCCTCCTGTATTCATGCCATGCAGGGAGATGGGTGCCACAACTAGGTCACAGCCAGCCTGGCTGCTTATCCCAGGAGGGACAGAACCTGGGCTTACGGGAAGGCCCTCTCTGGAGAGGGGATGTGAGGGCAGGACGGGCATTTGCCCTTTATTGTTCCCAGGATGACCTGGATCTCTCCTCCTTGGGACACAAATCACCTTAATCCTTAAACAAGTCCCACCAGGCAGGCGGGAGGGAAATGGCCCATCAAGTGGTCCTTCAGAGAGGCTGCCTGGGGGCTCAATCTGCCTGGCATCTGCTATTTCCCAGTGTGGCTTGCGCTAAGTAAGGATGGCTGTGACATCTGATGGCTGACATTTGTCCCCTGTCTCAGGGCAGCAGCATCCTCGGCTTGCTGGGTTGGCCTGGCACTAAGGTCCTTTCACGGTTGCCTCTTCCCATGGGACGCAGCTCTCAGGCCACCTACGGTCAAGCCTGTCTTCACTGATATTTTCAGAAACTTAAAACATCTTTCCTTCTGGCTGTCCCAGCAGATCCCAGGGCTTCTGGAACGTTTGAGGTGTGCAACCATGTTGTTTGATTTCTAAGAATTAAAACTTTTTTTTAAAATGCAACTTTTTTTTAGCTTTTCAAAGTGGAAAAAAAAAGTGCAATCATACCACATTTCACCAGAGATGGTGGCCCTTGGGAGACCCTGCAGATGCCCAGGCATCTCTACCCAGGGAGAGGCAGGTCCACAGCTTTACTGCACCTGCCTTTTTGCTAGGCACTCTGAACCACGGGTCCCAGGAAAGCTTTTGTTAATCAGTGAACATTGAGCTGAATCGCCGTTGCCAACAGCTAGTGTCCAGCTCCACCATCTGCCAGTCATCCAGTGCCCTGTGGACCAAAGATGCTCTCACTTTCAATCAGTTCTGCAGGGAGCAGAATCCCTTCCCTGTGTGTTGACAATTTACTTAGTATGAATTCATGTAAGTGGGACTGAGTTCGGAGGATGTGCCTTTGCAGTTTGATTTGAATTTGAGTGATGCTTGTGATTCTCTTCTCTTTCCCATAGTCCCCTTTGACCCTAAGTTGACTGTACATCCCTAGGGCTGGAGATGGGTTGGGGATGCCTCTTTGCTTCCTGACTGGCCCTCTACTCCACCATGAGGTTTTATTCCGAGGCCAGGCTGTGTGCCTGTCTCCCTGCTGAGGGCCATTACCAAGTACGAATGACGCATCGAAATTTCCTTGCCAAGCGTACCCCATGGTGCTTAGAGGACATTCGATGGGACATTGCATGCATGCTTTAATAAGGTGACCTTGCTCTAGGACCAAGGTGGATCCGGGTTTAAAACTGATCAGGTTTGAGGAAGTAACAGGCTCCTTGAGTTTAAGGCGTTGCCAGTTTAAGATAATGGGTTTTAGGGAAGTTAGAGGTTGAAGATTTTTGCTGGGATTAGGGTGTTCCTGTTGCTTGTTCCCGTTGAGTTATCATGAGATTAAAATGGGATTTGGAGAGAGCCTGGTGGAGTAGGTGAATTGTACGTGGAGACGGCAGAACGTTTTGCCCCTGGACCTGTGTGGAGGCGGTGTGAGAGCTGGAATAAAGAATTGCTGTTTGAACCTACAAAGCTGTGAGTGCCTCGTGATTCTGGTGCCAAGCCGAGACATTGGCCTTGGCATCTCCCCACTGCCAGTGTCACTCTGGTAGACCTTTGCATTCCAGGGGCACTGGGGGACACAGCCCTCGGGATCACATCATTTGCTTCCCTATCAAAGAAGACATTGGGCAGCTCCATGCATTAGTCTGAGGAGGTGCTCAGAGGTGGGCAAGAAACCCTCCTTCCTCCACTCTTCACTTGGGAGAGGATTTGTGGCCTCAAACGTTTGAAAATAAGATGTAAATTTAATTAACTCCATTAAAACAACAGTTCAAAGTGGAGACAGGGTAAAGCAGCTTCCGTAGCTTCAAAAAGCGACTGATCTTTCCACAACCTTTTCAAAGAATAACTCTGACGGGAATGTCTAGTCAAAATGGAAATCGGGTGACAGTGAGCATACAGAGTAGACGCCCTGAGCTGTGGCAGGAGAGCACCTGGGCTGTCCCAGGAAGCGACCCCATGTCCGAGCGTCCCCTCTCTGCAGTACAGGGAGCTCCATGCTCCTGCTGAGGGTGAACAGCAGGTCCACGTGGCATCGAGTGCTGCAAGTTCAGGGACAGCTTTATCTACATAAGCTCCTTATCACCATTTCGTTCAAGGAATTACTTCAGGAGGTCACTGGGCAGCTGCTACCAGCTGGGTCACATTCTAGGTGCTGGGATGGGGGCAACCAAGGCCCTCCAGGACTCTGTTCCCAAGGCAGCTATGGTGTGTGGCAAGGAGGAGAGAATCTGCTAAATGAACAAAGGTAATTTAAATCCTTTGGGTCAGATAGAGCCAGGTGAGGTGACAGAACGAAGGCGAGGTCAGGGAGGGGCCCCACTGAGCCCAGTGACCTGGGAGCCCAGGAGGCAGGGCCTGGAGAAGTGCTGCAGGTAGAGTACCAGAATGTGCCAAGGTCTGGAGGCAGGAGTGGCAGAGGAGGGGGCAGGCATGAGGCCATGTGGCTGGGAAACATAGGAGCAAGCCCAGGAGAGTTCCCGGAGGCAGGCAGGGCAGGGTGTCTGTGCAAGAGCCAACAGATGAGGCCCTGGGCCAGGTCTGGCCCCTGCCTGTTTCTAAAATCAGGTGGTATTGGACCAGCCCTGCCCACTCTCCACACACTGACTGTGTTTGTTTCCGTGTGATGCTGCCGTGACTGGGTGGCTTGGACCAAGACTGTACCTTCCACGGAGCCGAAACTATGCACTCTCTGATGCTTTGCACAAAAGTCCACAGTCTGGTTTCCAGGCCTGTAGGTTGGGGTCATGTTGTCCCCTAGGGAGGCCTGGGGGAGGTTTAAGCAGGAGAGTGGTCACATCTGATCCCACTGGTACAAGAAAACATGTGCCACTCAGTGGAGAAGGACAGGAGGGTGACAGTGCCATTTCAGCCTTTGAAGCCAAAGATGACCATGACCTGGACCAGACTTGCATCTGGAGTGGCGAGAAGAGGTCACACACGGTTTTGGTGCTGAGCCCACCCTGAGTGGGGCTGCTGGATGTCGGCTGGTTCTCTGTGTTGGTTGCTGTCCGGGCCTTATTCAGCCCTAATAGGCTTCTTACTCCGCGTGGGCTGAGGGGAGAGGAAAGCAGTGTCCTCAGCCACCAGCTCTCAGGCAGGGACCCCGTGGTTTGCTGTCACCCCTCGATTTCAGCCTTCTGCAGTCCCAGGCCCATGATAAATAGATTCCATGAACAAATAGTCGCGAGCGCCAGAAATTCTGAATCTCTGTAAACTCCCCTTTTTATTCCTTTTTTAAATGTTTGTCTTTATTGGCAGTTTGTTCATTTCTTCAGCAAATATCTCCAGAGGGCCCTCTAGGCACCAGACAAGCTGCGCTTTGGGAGCGGCCGGCTACACACAGCTCACAGGCCAGCAGGAGGCCAGCTGATGAGCGTGTCCTGTACTTGGTGGTCACTGGGGCCCAGGAAGAAGTCAGCCAGCTCTCAGGAGCCCCGATAGGAGTGGTGAGGTACCTGTCAGGGAGTAGAACTGATGGTCTCCAGGAGATTCTGCAACTGTTGAACAGATGCTCAGGGAGGTTAGGTTACTTCCCCAAGGTCACGCAGCTGGTGGGTGATGCTCAGGTTTAAACTCAGTCCCAGGTGACTTCTCCTCCTGTGTGCTTCCATTTCTTCCCATCTGCAGCCTCCAATGCCCTTCCCCCAACCCCATGGTGGTGTTAGGGTCATGCCCGTGCTGCCCCAAGGCCTAGAAGGCATCTGCTTACCTACCGTGTGTGTATGTATATGTACATGTGTGTGTTTGTGTATGTGTGTGTGTGTGTACAGGTGTTGCTTTGTCACCTTTCTCACTGCTGTGACCACAGGGCCCCAGCAAGGACAACATGGAGGAGGGAAAGTTTAGTTTGGCTCAAGGTTTCAGAGGTCTCTGTCCACAGCCAGCCAGCTCCACGGCTCTGGGCACAAGTGAGAAGGAAAGGAGGAAAGCAGCTCAGGTGGCCACCAGGAGGCAGAGTTACCTGCTGGGGACAAAATACATACGCCAGGGACCCAGGTCCTCAGCTACCCTGCCCGCCTACAGCCCCACCCTCTGTCCACAGTGGTGGATCAGTCTCCTGGCAGGCCACCATCTAGTCATTCGCCTCTGAAGATCCTGGCATGGTCTCACGCATGAGCTTTCAGGAGACACCTCACATCTAAACCATGACACATGACGTGTGTGTGTGTGTGTGTGTGTGTGTGTATGTGTATTTGGGGGAGAGGGGGAAGGGGGTGGGGGGAAGGAGACAGAGCTACACCCACCTCCTGGGGTTGTATTTTAAGATCCAGCCCTGCCAGGTCTCTGGGAGCCCATGCTTAGTGGTGGTGGCCTTCTCAGATGCCACTCAACTGTCCCCTAGAGGTCTCTTGGGAGACATTCAGGAGAACCCAGAGGTCCCTGAGGCTACAGGGCCTTCAGCCAGGACAGTCTGCGAACCTCAGGTAGAAAAGATGGTGTCTCCCCTGGAGAGCTGGGGAAGGGGGCTCTTGGGGAGCCCAGGGGCAGATCTGACCCCGTCCTCCCGAGGTCAGAACCCAGAGCCACCAGGCATTCCCGCCCCCAGGACACTCAAGTCCCTTCACCTGGTGAGTGTTCCATTGAGCAGCCCTGAGTGACCCGTGAGGAAGCCCACCCTCTTCACAACCGAGGTTCTGAAGGCTGGGGCTGTGGGCAGAGGCCACGTGACATCTTCCAAGTGTGTGTTTTATAAAACATGGGCCCAGAACCCAGCTCCCCGTGTCAAAGGAAGATGTCAATAGACGTGCACATCCTTGCTCTAATGATGCCTGTGGTTGATCCGGATCTCACAGAACCAAAGCTCCTCCATTATTCAGGAGACTCTCCAGACTTCCCAAGGGTTGGGAGTTTCCCTCTTTTCCCTTTTCCCCCTGTTTTCCACTCTCCTTTCATACGGGCTGTCTGTCTGCCATGTCCCTGGTTGGTGACAGGCCCTCTGGATGGGTGGGCAGGCTCATGGTCTGCAGACAGTCTCTGTGTCCCAGGAAAGGTTTCTCCTTCCTGGATTAGGGTGGCCTTGCTGTCCCCAGGCCGCTGCTTGGACGCCTCCTCTGCGTCCCTCCACTGGAGGTGCTGACCCGAGAGGCTGCCCCTGCCCCTGGCCCTGGCCCTGCCAGCAGAGACGGGCTCCAGGATTCCCAGACCCAGAGCCAGGGTCCACCTTTGGGTGGTCTTACCCCAGAAGACACTCTCTGAGGCTGCCATGGGGGCGGTCAGGGTGCAACTGACGTCTGGCGGTGGAGACAGTAGCACTGCTGACCTCTAAGGAAGCCAGGAGCAACCCCATCGGGAATTCTTTGGCTCAAAATGTCAGCGGTGCCAAGGGGGAGGAGCCCTGCCCCAGTGGAGAGACTGAGGGGCGAGTAATGAAGCCCGTTGTTGCTGCGCTTGGTGGTGGCCATGGTCCCTTTCCTCTGGCGTGGGTGACTACACAGGGCTCCTATGAAGCTTGGGCACTCTGAGTGGGGCCGTCCGCAGGCCCTTTGCTAGGGTCTTCCTGTGCTCTCCCAGGGGGCAGATGCCATGGTTGTGCCTCAGATAAAAAAGTGGAAGACGTGAGTTCACCACGGGCCCAGGGCAGCCCCCACCCCTCTCCATGTCTGCTCCACTGTCCTTTAGTAACAGCCCCCAAGTGTTAAAGCAGCAATGTGTCACGTTGCTCAGGGTCCCTTACAGCTCCGGTGGCCACGAGATAAAGTACCAGCCAATGAGCTGTCAGCAGGGCTGTGTCAGACCTCTAGGGTGGGCTGACTAAGCTGGGGAAGTGCCCTGGTGTTCTGGGCCTACCACAATTTTTTTTTTTTTTTTTTTTTTTTTTTGCGGGGGAGTGCTGCCTGGAATGGGGAAATGATGGCTAGAACTCAAGCAGCCTCCTTGCTGTGCGAGGTAGCCAAAATAGTAGAAACCATGGAGAGCGAAGGATGAAAGGTGAAAGAGACAGGGGTCAGTTGCCTGTGGGTTGCTGGGCCAGCCTGAACCGCCTGCTATATCTTCACACAAGATAATGAGACCCTTAGGTCTTGTTTAACTCACTCTTACGGAGGCTTCTCTACCTTTGTAGCCAAATCTAGTCACTCTGACATATGACATATCCAGTGCCTCTCAACCCGTAAGCATCACCACCCAGACCGCCCCCCCCCCCCCCCCCCCCGTCCAGACTCTGAGCCCGACCTTTGAACCACTCTACTGTAAAATAGTGGACCCGCCCTCCTCCTGCCACCCACTGGAGGAGGAGATCAGAAAATCAAGTCTTAATGGAACAGAAAAGGTCTTCCTCTCCTCCTTCACCTTAGAGCTCTTTACAGAACACTTTCCGAGGCCTCCTTGTCTTAGATGGGTAATTAGATCATAAACACACTCGGAGCCTCGTGGTGGAAACATCTCAGCACAGCTATCTTGGTTCCCTCCACCCTGACCACCCGAGATGCCCCAGGGGTGCTCACCACCGTGTGGCTGCTTCTGTGTCACTGTGCTGGCCTCGTGTCCCCTTGCAGAGGCTGGAGAGGGAGGGGGAGGGTCCTGTGGCTGCTAAGAGGGCAGGGGAAGGCTGCAGAGAGCATTATTGTTCTCTGAACAGCGATGCAGCTACAAAGGCATCAGAAGGACGTACCTGCCAGGTAGGTCATCAGGGAGACCCCATGTCCCCACAGGAGTAAAGCAGGTGAGGCCCAGCCTGTCTCCAAAAGTCCTGGCTTTCAGTTGTGTCTCCATGACCAGTTGTGAGGCCTTGAGGAACGTGTTCTCCTGCCCCCTGAGCGTTAGATGGCTCCTCTGTAAAATCAGGGTGACAGAAAGGCCCCCAGGAGATGGCCAGAGCCTGGAAGGAGAGCACGTCAAGCTAGCACCACGCCTGACAAAGTCCACGTGAGCCACAAGTGGTGGAGCTACCAGCCACTAACTGCACCGACTGTTTTCAATGGTAATGGACTCTGGAGGGTCTCATGCTGTCCTCTGGCCACTTGCCAGGTCAGAAAAGCCCTGGGACCTGGGAAGCTGACTCAGTCCTGGCCTCCCTTCCACCAGCTGTGTCCACCTGCACCTTTTCCTGGTACTGAGTGGGTGGGGAGCCTCCGTGGGAGCCTCCATGGGAGTTGGGATGATACAGAGTGGAAACGATGCCATAGAGCAATATTACTGAAGCCTCATTTGTGCACAAATTTAGGGATGATATGTTTTAAGCACTTGTCAAAAATGACATTGCAAAGTGGCTGGCAGGGCACACCTGTGTGCACACTTCAGCCACTCGCTCTTCTTATTTATGCTTTAAAGAGATATTCACACACTGGGCCACTTACCACTGAATTTGTTTCAATGTATGATTCATAGCTCTCGGTGTATACACAGAATTGTGCAACAGCACCACAGTCGATTCCAGAATCTTCCTATCATGCCAGAACACAGCCCTGCAGCCTTAGCAATTAGTCCTTGCTTCCCCGTCCTCGCAGGTCCTGCCACACCATAAGTCCACTTCCTGTCGCTGGACGCTTGCCTGTCCCGGCATTTCGTGCATCACACGAGAGGTGGCCTTCTGTGTCAGGCATCCTTCGCTTGGTGGAATGTTCCAGGTTTTTCCTTCCTATGTAACACACCTGAACTTCACCCTTCTCTTTCCAGAGTCAAGGTTCATTTCTACACCAATCTCACCCTGGAGGAGGTGCCGGTGTGCCGGCGTGGTCAGGAGCAGCCGTGCTCGGTGCCAGTTGGGATGATGGGGCTGTGAGACCCCGTGCACAGAGGGCACCTGCGCCAGGCCCTGCTGCCAGGAGGGGAGCCACTGCTTGCTGGAGAGGCGGAACTGAGTGTCTCTGAGATGATGTTTGATAAAACCCTTTTCCACTCAAGGGCAGCCCTGGGAAGGCCGCTGAGGCTCAGGGCAGCCCTCCGCAATCCCCACCAGGCCACTTACCCTAAGGTGCAGAGGCCTGGGCCTCGCTCTGCACCAGCCATTTCTGCTGCGGCAGTGAGGGTCAGCACCCGGGCCTCAGGACAGGACGCAGCTGAGGCTCCCGGCCAAGCTCTCACCTGCTTTCTGCGGGAAGCGAGGAGGGAAAGGCAGAGGCTTCCCCACCAGGTCTCTGCACCAAGGAGCCATGTCACACAGATGTCTCTGCAACCTCAACAGCCATCAGGCTGGCCTCAGGGTGAGAGACCCCAAGATGGGCACTTCCCAACCTGCCACCATCCCCTCCTGCTAGCTCTGCTTTTGGTTTCAGGACAAGGAAACACAGACAGTCAGAAGGGGGCGCCAGAGTCTGGGGCCCTGACCTCCTGCCCCATTTCCTTCCCCAACCCTGCACTCCCTCTGTCTGGGCATACCCGCCATCCCCCAGGGTAGGCCTCAGTGTTTCATTGCTGGGGAAGGTGCACAGGACAGTGGCAGGCCAAGCCAGCTCCAGGGTAGGCCTGTGCAGGGGGCTCCTCCTGGCCAGGACGGTCAACCACACTGGTCCTGAGTGCAGCTCAGAGGGCAAGGTCAAGCTGCGTGTTAAGAAGGGCAAACGTCACGGAAGAGAACATGCTAGAGCTAGGGAGACATGACCAGGGCCTGGAGACTGAGCGTGCCTACGAAGCTTCCCTCCCACTGGAGTGCTGCTTCTGTGGCAGGTCACGGCCTGAGCCTGGGTGACCCCGGGGGTCCCTGTATGTCCAGCTCCGGGTGGGTGGGTGGGTGGAAGCTCACTCAACCCTCCTGCTCTACACGGGCCTTTGACTGATTGGACGAGGCCCACCCACATTAAGGAGTGGAATTTGCTTTATTCCACATAGATCAATTGTTAATATCACCCAGGAATGCCCCCAGCAACACACCCCAAATAGCATTGCTGAATATCTAGGCTCCTCGGAGCCCAGTCAAGTTGGTGTGTGAAGCTGATCACACTGTTGTGGACATGATCCTGGCCCCGTGATCTCCCTTCCCTACTATTACCCCTGTGGTAGGTCACCTCACATGGCAAGAGAGACTGCCAATGTGATTAAGGCCATTCATCACATCCTGAATATTCCTCACCAATGCCTCGTGATTCTCAACATACAAGTCTTGCCTGTTATATTCCTAAGTATTTTACTTTTTGATTCTATTATAAATTGAATCATTCCTAGTTTCATTTTATATCATTCATTGTCATTAAATAGAGATACAATTGATATTGTGTATTGATCTGGTACTCTGCAAACTCGTGGAAATGCTCTTTTAATATGGACCTTACTATGCTTATTTTATAAGCTCAGCAATTAGTCTCATCACAATGGCCTGAGCCTCAAGTGTCCTGTTTCCTGCACCCAAATAATTCCACATGCGCGTGTGAGACAAATATGAAGTGGATGTGTTGTGTGTTTAATGTATTATTGTCCCAAATCCTCATTCTGTTAGTTTTCCTTTCCTGCATGGTAACTAACTGTGGAGAAAATCAGATTGCTTGTTATAAGCCAAAATTCAGGATGTGTCTTCACTCCTCAGCTCTTTTATCTGAGCCACCTCAAACATTTCCAATTGTCTTTTTTCTTAAACATTTAAAAATTGACTCTCTTTCTGATGGTGGTGTATCTTCCCAGTAAAAAGGCCGCTGTGCCTTCCTGAATGTACCTTCCACTATACACAACAGGTCCAGATCTGCCTCCCCTTTCAGCGTGACCAGATCCCTGCTCATCTTGATGCCTCTCCTGTCCATCACAGACACCTTGTCTAAGGTCACTTTCTGTGACCCACACCAACATTCTTTCTCTAGAAACAATAGCCATTGCCAAACTGTAACTCTTGGGTTTGTTTGTTGCACACACAAAATATCCATCGTGTAGCCAAAGTCAAGGTGAAACGTGAGCTCAACCACCGACTCCCCTAGACCCCTACCCTGCAGGTGTCCTTGAACTCCACTTTGAGAAAGAGCCGAGACCCTCAGAAATGACTTCCCAGACCTAGCGCCCTCCTGTTCTCTGCATGCCCAGCCTCTCTTGCCTCTCCCCTACCTTGCTTTTAGAATTCCTGAATCATCAGCTCCATCCTCTCCATGTCGCCCATTAGCTGAGCCCGTAATTCTGCACCCCGACCCTCCGGGGCCCTTCTCTTTTAGCCATCACCCTCCTCTCCCTGCGTCTTTAGTTTCACCATCCACCGCTTCTTTCCCTCATCAGTGGTCCCTGTCCTCCCACCGCCCTCTTGTCCTCCCTTTGGCCTGCTGTGCCCCTTTGTCTCTCCTGACCTGGGAGCCTTATCTGCAAGAGCAGTCTCTTAACATAAGCCGCTTGTGTGCCTGCTGACATCAAAATCATCCAAGGTGGCCCAGCAATGACCTTTTGCTACTTTAATCTATTTATTTTGATAAATAACTAAGAAAGGCCTACAATATTCTTCCCATGATTATAACCACATCATTTCTTAGATCTAGGGTAGAGTTTTAAAGTCAATGTAAAATACACTGATAATAAATACACAGTGACACTGGACTTTCGTAGATTGCTGACATTCAGGCCAGAAAACAAAGTAGGCATAAGCAGGCATCTCCCAGCCCTGCTCGGCTCACTGCTGCAGTGCCCAGGAGGACTGGGAAGGCAGAAGGACCTGTCTGCAGTGGTCCAGACCCACCTGTGTGGGTGTCTAGGGCACCTTTGCTTGTGATGGTCGGATGCACCTTTGTTGCTGTGGGCTACACTGTGCGACAGTTTGCATACACACCGCTCACTCATTTCCACTTCTGCAACAGGCTTGGAAGGGAAGTTCAGTTCTTTATGAGTGTGGGCACTGAGTCTCAGGGCGGTGGGGTATTTACCCAGGGTCCCTTGACTAGGAGAGGGGAAGCTGAGATTCAAACCTCAGGAGTCTGGCCCCAGACTTGCTCCTTTCACCTGTGTGTCATATCAGACCAAGAAGTTCCAGATCTGTGCGTCAGGGTGCTTGGCACTGAACTCGTGCCCTGGGCCATATTTGCCCCAGATCCAGGGTAAGAAATGGGGATGCAGATCTTTCATGGCTGGGTCTCCTCCCCTCGTTAGAGGACATGGAGAGACAATGCTGCTCTCTGTGAACCAACTTGCAGGTGGGTACACAGACAGGTCATGGCATTAACTGTGCTTGGGTGACAGCACAGAGCGCCCTCACTGCCCGTGAATGTGGGTCTAGGGAAGCCAAGCCGTAGACATTTTGTAGAACCAAATGGAATCTTTATGAAAATCTATATGATTTTAGAAATAAAGCACTAAGATTATTTCCCTAAATAGTTCATAGTCATATCAATAGAATCTATCTTCTTTATCACCAATTTTAAATTTAGCTCTGAAAACTTTTCCAAAGCCAGAGTGTGGAAGTGTTTGGTTATTTCCATGAGCAAATGTTTGACAAATGATATTGAGAACATTTTCTGTGTGTGTCAGCACCCCCCTAGGGACCAGATGGCATGGTTGGATTCGGGCAGTTGTAGGAGGGTCTGTTTACAAAGAGGAGCAAAGCATAGGCCCCTGTGTGGCCCAGGGCACAGGACAGGGTGCTGCTCAGGCTGTCAGGACAGAGCTGCTGCCATCCCTGGTCCTGGGGAGGTCAGGGGAGGTTAAGGCCTGTGAGGAGAGGGTCACCTAGGCCCACTGGGGGAACTCGTCCCAGGTACGGCAGGACACAGTGCTCTGACCTCGGCCACCCCGTCCTCATCCCTAACCCCAACAGGGAGTCAAAGGGCCCAAATGCTCCTTCAGGCCAGCCTCCAGGAACAGAGGGAGCATGACTTGGCCTGCTGAGGGGCTAGCTAGAGACACACCCACACATTAGCCTGCAAGCTCTGCTGCTTTTTCCTAAAGCAAAGATGGGGTTCACATGATTCAAATGGAGGAAAAATAGACTGAGTCCAGCACTTTGACCCACAAATTCTGAAATTCTGGAAAAACCCACATTGCACCCCAGGCTTATTTAAATACACCTATATTGTATTCAAGGTGGAAGTGTTCTTGAATCCTTTTCACTACTGGGAGAAAAGAACTGTGTGACCTTCCAAAAGATTCCAAGCCATATTTCACTGGTTTCTAAGGTAGAAGAGGTGCTTGCTTCTGGGAAAGTGGGGAGTGCATTTGTTCTTTATTCACGTCTCTAAAGAGGCCACATTTTCTTCTCTGACGAAGTTGGCCATTGGCGTACACACTGCAGGGCTCACTGACGTCTGACTTGGTGATGTAATATCCATGTCCAGAGCAGTCTCCAGACTGGGGTTCCCTGGGTTGTGCATTTGTCACTGTCAAGGTGTCAAGAACTTCAAGCTTGGACTCACAGCCCTTCAGGAGGCAGAGAGTACACCAGCGAGATGCGTGAAGGCAGAAGTCCATCAACAGGCTCTGGGCTCCTCTGCCTCTGAGGGCATCGGGCAGGTCTCACTCAGGAGTCCTGATAGCTGCCCACAAGGGGTGCACACTTGTGATCCCCACAGCCTGGAAGGTGAGGCTGAGCAACTAACCCAGGCCATGAGCAACTCCACAAGACCCTGTCTAAATAAAATGCAAAAACAGTGGGGATGTTCAGTGGTTAAGTGACTCTTAAATCCCCAGTACCAAAAAAAAAAAATCAAATCTATGATACGTTGCCTCCTGTGTCCCTCAAGCTCCACCTTCTCCTAGTGCGAATTTGCTGCTTCCACGGGCACGTCTGCAAACCAGCCAGATCCTGTTCAGAACAGCCCCAGGCGGCCACATTGCCACATGAGCAGCATGTGTGTGTATGCATACATGGGGTCTGTGTGTGTGTATGCAGACATGCATGTGTGCCTGGGCTCGAAGAGCAAGAGCTTGAATCAACTCTTTCTCAGCTGTAGAGATTTGCATCTCCAGACATTCTGAAAGGCTGTAGTGATACAGGGTAGAGGGGACTTCATTGCTAGGTAGGGCTTGGGAGCTGATACACTCCCTCTCTGGTTCCTTTAATTCCACCCATGTAAGCCAGAGCCCAACCTCCCACCGCGGAGCTGCAGCCGGCTTCCAGGTCTTTCTCCCATGTGCATGATGAGCGGGGCAAAGCTGTTTAGTTACTTGGATCTGTTTACATTACATAGAAGTTTGGTTAATTAGAAATGAGCATGCTTCTTAATTAATGAACTAATTAATTTTTAAAGATGAGCTGAGCCCCCCCCACTCCGGGTCCAGGCCATAGGGGGCTGGCACACAGCTGCGGTTGTCTCTGCAATTCTTGGCAAGGACAGTCAGAGTGTGGAGTGACACAACCACCAGCCTTGGTGAAACAGGATATGTGTGGATGGCAGATTGTCCTCATCCCACCGATGCCAGTGGAGTCTCTGTCGTGTGCAAGGAAATAAGTTGGGGGACCCTGGGACCTTGGAGGTGAGCAGACAGGCAGCTCTGGAACGGAACTCGGGGTGAATGGAGGAAGGGAGGTTTGTACGCTGTACACTCAGAAGAGTCCTCTGGGTGCTGAGAGTGGGGAGAGAGGTGAGTGAAATACCAAGATTTAGGGTGATCCTCTCTGGATAAGCAGGAAGTTTGCTGTGGGAAGAGGGAACATGGTACAAAGATGTGAAAGGTTAAGGCTTAATCTGAGAACATAGGAGAACGGCTGTGATGGGGACTAAAAAGGGGCTGGGAGGGCTCATGAGATCCAGGTGAGAGAGGCAAAATCAGGCACAGTGTTGTCAGGATTTCTTGGGAACCCAGCCCTAGTGAGTTAAGCAGGAAAAAGAATATAAGAACTCATTTAAAATGCCAACATCAGCTTCAGGGATGGCTATATCTAGGTGCTCTTCCTGCATTGTCAAGAATCTTACCTCTATTCCTTTGCTCTATTTTCCTCTGCATTGGCTTTCCCCAGGTAGCAGACATAAAGGTCTTCCTGATATTTTCCTTAGCACCTTAGTGACCCCAGATATATATATAATATAATATATTTAGTCCATTCATCTGTTGAAGGGTACCAAGGTTGGTTCCATAGTTTAGCTATATAAACATTGATGTGGCTGCATCACTGTTATATGCTGATTTTAAGTCCTTTGGGTATAAACCAAAAAGTGGGATAGCTGGGTCAAAAGGTGGTTCCATTCCAAGTTTTCTGAGGAATCTCCATACTGCTTTCCATAGTGGTTGCACCAATTAAAAGCAGATCAAAGACTTAGGCACTAGACCCTGTGCCTAATAGAAGAAAAAGTAGGTACAAATCTTCACTATGTTGGCCTAGGATCTGACTTCCTAACAAGAATCCTATAATGCAAGAAGTAAAATCAAGAATCAATAAATGAGACAAATTAAAACTAAAAAGCTTCTTCACAGCAAAGGAAACAATCAATAACATGAAGAGAGAGCCTACAGAATGGGAGAAAATCTTTACCACATGCACCTCAGATACTGCATTAATCTCCAGGATATAAAGAACTCAAAAACTTAACACCAAAAAAACAAACAACCCAATCAATAAATGAGCCAAGGAACTGAACAGACCCTTCACAGAAGAAGAAATACAATCCATCAACAAATGTTTTAAAAAGCGTTCAACATCTTTAGCAATTAGAGAAATGCAAATCAAAACTAAAATTCCCTCGTTGTCTTCCTCTTAACTCTTACACTCACAGGCAGCTCGCTGAATCTACCAAAGCATGAAGAGCTCTGTCTGATGTAGGAGGCAGCGATCACATCTCTCTCCAGTGTCAGCCAACACATGTTCCTCAGTTGCCAACTGTGTGTTAAGAGCTGTGCAGGTGCAGTGGACTCTGTGGGCCAGTGTCCACCATGGCTCTTGGTATCCAGGTGCTGGGAGACATTGGCTGGGTGGATGTTGACGTGAGTACAGTCACAGCTATGCCACACTGTGAGACATCTCTGCCTAGAAACCCACTATGCAGGGGTGGGAGAAGTTGACCACCAGTTACAAGCCCCCGGGGGGCTGCTGGCCCAGCCCTCCTTCCCCAATGGCTGTACCACAAGATCCCAAGAGGATTTTTCAGATGCCTTTCTGAAATGACAAGACCACATATTTGCCATCTCCTGGCTTCTCAGTCTTCAGGAAGGATCATACGTGTGCACAAGGTGACACTCATAGGTGCTCATTGCTGCATTGCTTAAAAAACGATAAATTAGAAGTTGCTTTGATGTGAGCTGGGAGAAAAATGGGCTAATGGAGTACAAAAAATCAACTATTAAAAATATTATAATTCAAAGGAATGAACCAAATATTTTGTTTATACATTAAGTCAGTTTATATAAATGTTGCAGAGAGAGTGCAAAAACTTTATATAATCATTATATATAATGTTTCTATATATAAGTAAAGTTAACAAAGAGCTCAAAAAGAGAAAGCCAAGTTTAAATCATATTCCATGGGATATAATTAATTTTTAAAGTCATACATTGCACATATAAAAAACAATAAATACAATGTCCTTGGAAGTGAACATGCACCTCAGATGACATTAAACAGACGAGGACATGCACAGTGTGAAGGGATGGGACAGTGTGCGGTGGATAAAGGGACCAGGCTTGGTGTGCAATGTGTTATTTCTTTAATAAAATAACGACAGAGCAAGGTGGCCAGGCTAACAGCTGGTGATCCCAGATGGAGGGGCGCAGCCTCCCACTGTTGTTTTTTGTGCTTTCCTGTGTTTGTTTAAAATTCTCAAACAGCAGGAGGAGGAAGTTAACCCTCATGGGCCACCCTCCATCAGCCTGTCCCTTCTCCTCTTGTCCCCAGGTGTGTTTTAGGGTATGGGACATGACAGGTACAGTTGAAAGCCTCCCATCTACCTGCCTTAGGGTGAGGCTCAGCAGCATGGATCAGAAAACAATCTCAAATGACAGTGAGAAGTTCATTCTCTCACATGACAGACCCCAGAGCTTGTGATGTGGCACCTGCAGATGGCCACAGCCCCAAGGCTCAGCTGTCCTCAGCACACGCCCTCCACTGTCAGGGCTGCATGGCTGGAGGTGCCTGCTGGACCTCCAGCCTTCACATCTGTGCTCCAGACCTGCAGCACCTTCCCCTCCCAAGTGCACCTTAGCTTCAGCTCATTGGCCAGTATTCATTGTGTAGCCTCAGAGCAGCAAGACGGATGGTGAATGGAAAGTTTCATCAGGTGCATCACCCAAGGCCCGCCCTGTCCTTCTAGAGAGAGAGAGGAGAGAACTGTCCACTGGGAGGCAGCTACCAGCTGGAGCACAGAACTTCCCCCCCCCCAGGCAGACACTCCATGGGGGGCTATATAACCCGCTGTCCGTGGTCCTCGTGTGAGATGACCACGTTCAGATTGATTAAGAATACCTAGTTTTGGTGTTAAAGTTTCCCTGGGTTCTTAGCTGCAGCCTCCTGTCCCTAGCTACACACTAAATCCATTTGTCCTTGGCAGATAGTAGAACTCCTGATTAGGTTTTCACTGAACACTGAGGCCAATGCGCCCTTCTCTGCTTTCTGAAGATCACGTCTCCTCTGTGGCATCCAGACCCAGCACGTCCCTCCAGCCTCTACTGGCTCCTCACTGCTGGATGCCCAGGGTGCGGGCCCTCCCCTTTCTGCTGCCCCACGCCCATCTTTCTGGACTCATGACACTGGGTGGCACCTGCCTGCCTCTGGGTGTTCCCAGGCCTCTCTGACTACAGCCGGCCGTGACCTGAAGAGTTGCACTTCTTCCCTTCACTTCTGCAGTTCTTTGAGCCAAGATCATATGAGCAAGACCCCTCCAAACCCTGCCATGCTGCTCTTCTAGATTTCGGGTCTTGAACCCTATAAGCTGTAAGCTCTTTACAGATTCTCCCTCTCCCCAGTCACCAGGCAGCCACCACCCTGCACATCACCCCGTCCCACGTCACCTCCGTAACTCCAACACTCACAGGAGCTCGCTTGTGTCCCTGATGGTCTATCTGGGCCAAATAACTCTGGGTAAAGGCTGCCCAGGTCTGGACCCAGGAATAGGGAATAAGGCGGGAGAAGACGAGCTCCTCCCTCATGAGGTCACCCCACCTGTCTGTGGCTTCTACAGGCTAGAGGTGCTGCCAAGGAGTTTCTTACATTTGAATTCACAAGTGTGGAATGACAGAGACACCCGTGTGTCGGGCTGATTCGTGGCAACCCGGCTCCTGCATGCGTATGGGCACACGCGCACGCGCACACACACACACACATACACACACACACACACACACACACACACACACACACGGAGTGGCTGCTTCATCCCGGGCCCTGTGTGGACAACAGAGGCTAAAACTTGCTCCTGCAACCTAATGACTTGGAATGCAGCCCAGGGACCTGTACACAGGGCTTCAACCCCACTGGGCAGGTCCTCACCGTGTGGCCATGCGTAAGTGGCTTGCCTTCTTAGAACCTCTGCTTCCTCCTCCCTGGGAGAATAGCAACTGCCCCACCCAGGGACACTGGAGAAGGAAGTGAATCCATGACCCAGTCCCATCTCACTCCACAGCTGACAGGCACCAGCTTCTCCCTTCTCCACCGTCCCCAACAACTAGCAGAGAGAGTCCTCAAGGCTGATGGTGTCGGGTACATTGGTGAAAGCAGGGTATTTTGAGATGATTTCAAATTTAGAGCAAAGTCTCAAGAACAGAACAAAGCACCCCCAGTGCCTGGCTCTCGATATCCACCTCAGCCTTGTGGACCATATGGAACTTGGAGAGGCCCCTCCCACTCAGGTCTCCACTGAGTATTCCCTGAAGAAGGACACTCTCCCACATCACCGCCATGCAAACCGGCAAGTCAGGCCGCTCCAAACTACAGGCCCAGGTCAAGCCACCCAGCCGTCCCAGCAATGTCCTTTTCCCATTCTGCTCCAGATACAGCAGTGGTTCTCAACTGGGGCTGATTCTGGCCGTGCCCCCTCCCCCTCCGAGGTCCAGGGTCCATTTGGTAATGTCTGTAGAGGGCTCTTATTGTCATAACTGGGGACTGCTATTGGCAACTAGAGCTTAGGGGCTGAGTTCCTGCCAAACATCCCCCATATGCAAGAGTCATCCCCCTGAGCCCTCCAACCCAGCACCTTGGCAGGCTGTTTTCCTATTTATTCTATAGTAGCCCCATGGGCAGGGTCGCTGTCTTAGTTACCATGGTATGGCCGCCCTGTAGGAAAGAGTCTGTCACATAGTATATGCTCAGTAAGTACTTTAATGAACCAATGTTTATTTTTATCCCCAATAAGCTCTTCAGGTTCATTGTTAAACCCAGGCAGCTGGCAAACACCAGCCAACTCCCAGTGCAGCAGCCCCACTGCCTCCACACTGGTGTGGAGAGTGTAATGGGTCATGAAATTACATCCGTTAGCATGCACATGCTTATACATCTGTTTTGCAAACATTTCACCCTATGAAAATATCTAACGAAAGTACAAAATTCTTAAGAGACAGCAGCTGGAAGTATTAGTTGAAATTAGAGAGGATCATTGTCTCCATTAAGTAGTGCCAAATTTTGCAACACAAGTAACATCTTCTTGTTAATGCTCAGAAGTTGTCCGCCTCATTAGGCAGATAAGACACCCTGTGATTTGGATGCAGAGTGGCCCCAGTGATAAATGAAACCCTATTATGACAGCTTCCAGTCTGGAATCCCTACTTTTTCTTGATTGCTCCACATGAGGTAGCCTGAGCACCTCTCAGGATAAGCTCAGCTATGCCACAGTAACAAACAAACCCAGCCTCTGTACCTTCATGAGACAAAATGATTCCTTGATGATGTCTGATATGGCAGGACTGCCCCCCTCGATCTGGCAGCTAATGCCTACGGAACATGCGGTCTCTCTGGTCACTCATGCATGGGAAGAGGGATCAGAATGACTTCTGCTCTTACCTTGCTCAGCCCAGGAATGAAACGTGTCACATCTGTTCTCAGCCCCATAGCCAGGACTAGTCATGTGGCCTCACCTGACTGCAGAGAGGCTGGGGACAATGGGGCACACATGGAGCCTTGGTACCTAGCCATGGTTGCCGTTCCTAGCTGGCCCACCTTCACCTACGGGCTGAAGGAAGGAGAGGGGACTGGTAGACATTATATGCCTCTCTCTAACGTGGACCCCTCCCACTTTGAGCGCCTTTGGGTGGTTATCAAGATGTAGCTTATCATAATCCTGTAGAACCTGACCTTCAGCTTCAGGCAACCCAGATTCTAGACCCAGCCTCTCTATGTGCAGCTGTGGATGCTTCGAAGTCACTGTGGTTTTCTCAACCAGTCACTCATCTGCAATTACAGTGGCGTGGCGCCCACCTCCCAGTTTTGGAGGGCAAGCTAGTTGGAAACACGTACGTGTTGAGAAAATATCAGCTGTGCCGGGTTTGAAGTGGAGCTGGACTCAGGGTCCCAGATCCTTCACTGACAAGCCCTGATTAGCCTAGAGCAGCAGCAAGGGTCTCTTAATCAAATCCAAAAGCAACCACCCAATAAAACAAGCATCAGGACTTGGCCACAGAGGAGTGGGGTTCCCAGGGTACTGGACTGTTGGAGGCAGAGATACCTGGTCAGGGACCTCAATGTCTTCCCACTTTTAAATGGGACTTGCTAGTGACGACTCCCTTAAGTGAAAGCAAATATATCTCTGGGTCAGTTCTCTGGGTGTGATACTGACACTCGGGCAACAGAGAGATACCTAGAAGCCACAGGAATAGGATTCTCAGAGCCATCTGCCCCATCCAGAGAGAGTTACCATAAAGCCCTCCATTGGGGATGCAGGCTCTACTGTGAAGTAGGGCCCCCTTGCTCTATGTGGTCACGTGCTTCTAGGAAAGAGTTTGTATTCTTATCTAATTTTATGAGGAGTTATATATTTCATGATGGTGTTTGGCTACAAGTAATGAAAATTCTGACCACGGTGGCATAAATGATTTGGGAGTCATTTGAGGGCTGCAGATGTTGACGTATGACATCAGGGTGGCCTCGCTGCCACCCTCCTAAATGGGAAGAAGCATTGCCTGCTCCTTCATGGTCATTGAGCCTGGGAAGCCCAGGTCCCCTCTACTGTAAGAGACTTGGGCCGCACTGCACTTGGTCAGAGTTGAATCCCACGCCCACTCCTAGTTGCAAGGAAGGATGGGAAGACTAAGTCCCCATGTTCTTCAACTGTATCACAGGTCAGAAGAGGAGGGTCAGACACTGGTGGTTGGTCAGGCTCTCGTGTCCACAGCAGAAACTCACCCAGGTGAACCACAGCAGCTGTCCCTGGCTCACCTGTGACACTGTGGGCATCCTAGTTAGCTGTGTGATTCCTGAGGCTGAGAGCTGAGGCCCCTGCAGGAAGAGGCCCCCCAGGGTGGGCTGAGGTTTTCCACTGAGAGCTAATTACCTGTGGCAAGTGTCGGCACTCCCCGCCGGTCCCTGTTTCCCAAGTCGCTGTGACTCTGGAAGGTTGGGCCTTGGGGAGCTCTAGATGGATAATAGCTCTTGGGTGCATTTTCCTGTTTTAGCACAGGAGTGGCATGGTCCTGCGGGGGACTGTCACCCTGGTCAGTTAGAAACCTGAAGTAAATGAACAGAGCAGGCCTCCCCCCAAACAGTGCTCAGAAATCTGAGAGGTGAGCAATCAGAGAGGTGAGCAATGTAAACAGGATTCATGAGTCAGCTTGCCTGTGGAGCTTCCATATGTTTTTCTTGCAAATCTCAAGAACTTTGACTCAGGGCAAGTCTCAGACGTGGTTGAGAATGTCCACCTGAGAGATGGTTAGTGGACAGAAGCTAAAGGGAAGAGGTGTCCAATACCTGGCCCTCTCAGGACACCCGCCGGCCCCTGCAATAGTCCCCCACCCTTCCCTCTGCGGTCCCCCTTCTCTGCCTTGAAACACAGAGTCTACCCAGCATGTCCAAGTGCCAACTGGAGTTAATTCTCATCGTCTTCACTGTAATTCAAAGGAGTTTTCACAAATCTCTGTCATGTAGGCTTTTTGCTTTCAATGTCAGCAAGAGTGATTTTGGTTAAACCCCATCTTGGAGCTCACCTACTCTCAGTGAGATGGAGGGCACTTTCCTGGCCCGAGGCCTGGCTGGCAGGTTTATTTTGTTTGAACTGTGCCATGTTTTCAAAATGAGATTTCATTTAAGACTCTCAGCACTCAGCAGCAGCTGCCTATCTGACTCAGGGCTGCTACAGTCCCCACCAGGCCCTATTGCCTTGCACTCTGCCTTTTCACAGTCTTTGGGAGGCTGTTGTGGACCCTTGCTTTGGTGTCCCTTGTCCAGATGTCTCCAGGGCAGCCCTGTTGAAAGGGCACGGCAGGCCTTTCTCTGGGAAGGCTCCAGGTGTCTTCCTGTCTGCCCACCACCTTGGCTCCCTAGTGTGGCAGGGGCAGCAGCGTACTGTCACTTGGGGATTATTAGGATTTGAGAATCAGGGGCTTGTCTCAAGGCCTGCCCAGGGGAACCCCATGATGTGACCTAGACCCCCAGAGCTGGACTAAGGGAGAGGTTCTCAACCTGGCTGCTGAGGAAGGACCCAGGTCCATCCGAAAGCCCCCCTCCCACACAGTCCCTGAGAAGTCCCTGGGACCCTGAGAAGCCAGGCTCGTGGGTGCCCCAGGTGATCCCACTTCCCCAGGAAGTTAAGAAACTGCTAGAAGGCTTACTTCTCACCCAGACTGGTCTTTGTTTTATTAATTTAAAAAATTTATTATTATGAAACATCACATGCGTTTGGTAGGAATTTAGATAAGTCATATAAGCAAAAGTAAAAACTTGGAGACCAGCAGTCTTAATGTGGTCCCTCCAGCTTCTTAGCAGAGTGTGTACGTGTGTGTATGCACATGTGTAAGCGTGTGTGTTATATATCTTTGAACAAAGTGAAAAGGCATCATACATGCTATTTTCAAAACTGCTTTCCTTAGTTAAAAGTCTCTAGGACTGGGGACGTGGCTTGGTGGTGGAGTATTTGCCTGGTGTACACAGGCCCTGGTTCCATCCCCAGCACCGCGTGCGCGTGCGCGCGCGCACACACACACACACACATACTCACACACACACATGGATTGCTTTTTTCTATAGGAAAATAATTTGTTTCTTTCTATAAGAAAATCAGCTCAGTTGGCCCACAGGTATCCCTTACAATTAGTTGTTCCTTTAAAGCTAAAGACGCCCAGGCCCTAACCGGGCCTGTGCTAACTCCACCCGTCCCCATAAACTCTGTGGCCTGAGCGAACCAGTGCCATAGCCCCCCTTCCCCCCTCTGTCTCATCCTTTAATTTTTCATCCTTTACTTTTACATGAATCTGGATTGCTGGGGTCAGATCATTTATTTTGCTTAAGTTCCTACTTTCTGGACTTCTTATCTGGTCACTTCCTCATGGTGTAACTTAGCTTATCGCTGTATCCTAGTGAGAGATCTTTATCCACTGCAAATTCTAGAGTGCCCCTCAAACCCAGTGAATTAAAGTCTTCAGAAACTATGGCCTGGGAATCTTCAGTCCTTGCACTTCCTTGGGTACATCTGAGTTTGAGAACTAAGGTGTCCTGGCTCCTTCAGCTGAGAAAAATGAGTGGCCTTTTACTGTACAGAGAACATTGCCTTGTAGGTCTGCATTCAGATGGTGTTCGGTGACCTCAGAGCTTGGCATCCCTCTCCAATGCTGCACTAATGGGGCCCAGGCCCTGCCATTGGTTTACATTCATTCTGTGATGAGAGTCTCCCCTGGGCTGGAAGGAGCTTCCATCCGCAGCCAGCAGCTGGGGCTTTTGCTAGGGGCTGTGCTTGCAATTTTCCCAGCAAAATGCACGCTCTGAGTCCTGGCGGTGGGGTCTGGCCAGGTGTGGCTAAGTGGGGATAGGAAAAGCGTGGAATATTCCAGAAAGCCTCAGACACTGGTGTGAAGCTGAGACTCAGAAGTGCTCAGTCCTACTCTAGCCCCTTCCTGCTACATGGAGCAGGTTCATGAGAGGCCTGTGGCACCGCAGGACAGGGCAGGGCAGAGGCTGCTGGGAGCTCAGGCTCAGGGCTGCTGCTTTTCTCCAGGGAACCAGAGGTAGTGCTTCAAATGCTGCTTCTCAAACTGGGGCACACATCTGGAATACGTAATCGCTCTTTATTTGTTTAATCAAAGAAAAATATCATCACACATATATTACCTAGGCACTGTAGAAGTTTAGGAAAGTAAGTATGGCAAAACCAAGAACCTAAAATTGCCCTGAGATTCCCACTCCTGATGCTACTGTGTATCCTTGCAGATGCTTTCTAGGCAGGCATGCATGCACCTTATGTGTCGACACATGTGTACGCGTCTGCAGACAGGCCTCTTGCTTGGAGTTTCTTCTTGGTGGAGGTTTGGGTCTGTCTCAGTGAAGCACTCTCTGTCGAGGGGCTCCGGCCCTGGACGATCCCTCCAGGGTCTGGATAAACTGTTGGAAAGGTCAGGTTGATTCTGGTTCTTTGGAGCAGTGCCAAGCACACTCTAGCTGGTAGCTGGCCTCGGCAGCTCCTTCTGTGATCAACACGGTCCCCAAATTCAAGGGCATCTCACTCTCTATGCATGTGTTCTCTCCGATGCCTTCTGCCTGGGGTTTTTCCTCATCTCAATATTTCAGTGCCTGAAACAAACGAGGCAGTGAGGTTTGTCATGGTAGGACTGCCCACACCATCCTTCTTGGGCAGGCAGAGATTAGAGAGTCAGAAGCAAAGCTGTGCTCAGTGTCCAGCGTCCCCAGCCCAGGTGAACATCTCTCATGGTCCTCAGTTTCCAGGGAGTATCCCAACCAAGCTATGCCAACATTCACTTTGCTACTCTTAAGTAAACAAAGCCAGGGCACCAGTCCTTCTAGGGTCTGCCCCTGAGTGACAGCTGATTCATCCACTCTCTCCTCTCAGGGTCCCAGGGCTCTGAGTTCTGCTGCTTCCTGCTGGCTTCTCAAACTCTCAGAACATAGGGAATTTCAAAGATTGCATGGTATTAATCTAGTCATTTTTAAAGGATGAAGTTGGAGGCACTGTGGGTTTCCATTCATTCAGGAACCATTAAATGGTGAGAAAGATCATTTCAATGAAAGCTCTGGAGAACTCTCACAAACAAGGCTTCCCAAAGAGTGGCCAAAACGTCACAAGAAACCAGGCCCACTGAGGTCTACAATGTGAGGTCCTTGTGTGTTTTGACTCTCAACTATGGCTGCCAGGTCTTTAAGAATAAAATCATGTGATATCCTGGCTGAGATTACCAGTGTTCTGTGGAAAGTCACCCTGGGCTTCTATCTCAGTTTTCAACGGTGAATCTCATGCGTGGCCTCGGAAAATCCCAACACAATTCATGGCAATACTTCTCTGAAGTCAGTTCCAGTACTCAGTCTCGAAGGGGAATCACACCAGAGTTCAAGCCCAGGCGGACCCAGTCCTCTCTTCCACCGCCACACAAATGACCACAATTCAAACCAAAACACTGCCAAAAGGCCCTCATCTTCTTCCATATAGACAATACTCATAACCTCTGGCTGGAGGTTTCCATGAGGGGCGCAGCCTAAGACAGTGTCCACAATAAGCTCCCTTGCCCATCATTTGCCTAATGTCAGGGTGGCCTGGACACCCTTCCTTTGAACCAGGAGTGATCAAATAGGCCTGCCTTTAATACTGCTCAGCTTCTCCGCTTGGAGGCCTGCTGATCTTGGGGTATAGATTCTTTGTGTGAATTGGAGTCATGAGAAAACCCAAGCACATAATGGCTAGCCTCTGCAGGGCTTTGAAAAACTCATTTGACGCAAAGGATCCCTATTCTCACTTGATGGTGAAAGACCCCCAGATTCCCCAACCCGGAATGGACCATGCGAGACACTGGATGCAATCAGCAGAAGGATTTATTCTCACAGGCGCCCATGGGTGCACAGCGACACCTCAGCCGTAGGTTCAGTGGCTTGCACACCCGGGCTCGGGGGTACAGAGTTTTTATAGGCAGAGGGGGTCAGTTTTCAGCTTAGCACAGCAACAGCCATTCTATAGGTTCCTCGGAATTCAGTCCTGGGGTCACCTGGGAGATAAAATTGTTTTTTTCCACTTTACATTCTCAGAAAAGAAACCCATAAATTACATCCCGTCCTTATTGTTCCCGTTTTTACCCTATTTCCTCAGGCTTGTCTTTCCCAGGATTATCTATATGGAACATCTGGTGGTGGCATTGTATAGCGTTTGGAGTGTTACATGCAGTCGGGGAGTGCTACGTGCGGCTGGGGAGTGCTTGTGCATGGGGACTTTCTAGAGGGCGCCGGGGTCAGAATTCTTAACGTTGGGTCTGGGGCCCTGCAGTCGTTCATTCCTCTCTTTTCTATATCGTGGATATAATCTTATATCCATTGATCCTTCTGCTCAGATTCCAACACTAGCTCGGCTGACGGCTCAACATGTTGTTGGACCAAATGGTATTGCTGTGTAAGGACCATAGTTTGGATTACGGACAGCCTTTCCTTTATAAACTGCATTAATCTGTTGAATATGCAGGGTCCAATCGTTAAAATCAACAGCAACACAATCAAGGGGCTGGCTATCGAGGATAGTATAGTAGTTAACCAAGGAGACTTATTAAACCAGCTTTCAAATCACCCTTGCTGGGCTTCAAAAAAATTTTTTCCCTTGGCTAACCTCTCAGTAGTGGTCACATGGGGGCTTGCATTCAATAGGGGGAATAAAGAATACAAGGTAAGAAAAATCAACAGCGAGTGAGTCTTATCTTTAGCGGATTCTGGGTGCATTGCAACTTCCATTCTGGATCCAGAGGGGTGTCTGCGGACTCCTGTGGATGTGCAGCAGGATGGGAAGCGTGGATGCAAGTGGTGATGCCGTCCACCTTGATTGTAGTAGGAGTGGTCAGCAGAACAGAGTAGGGTCCTTTTCACCATGGTTCGAGGTTCTTGCTCTGGTGCCTGCGTACCTAGACGGTGTCTCCGACTTTGAAGGGATGTGGCAGTGATGGGGTTTTGAGTTCCTCTTTGTATGCTGCGGCTAGAGGCTTTCAGACCTCGTTCTGGACCAATTGCAAGGCACATAAATAAGTCTGCATAGATGGGGTGAGGGAGGTATAGGTTTCAGTTTCATAAAAGTTAATAGCGGGTGGTGGTGCACCATACAGAATTTCAAATGGGGTTAGTCCCTGTGGGCCTGGGGTGTCCCTCCATTTTAGATTTCACTCAATATTAGACCCGATTTACCTAACTATATTAACTACCTAACTTTAAATTTGGCTTCATTTCCCCCTCTAATTTGGGAACTCCTTACTGCTGTAAGAAAAGGGGACGAAGATCTTTTAGGCTTCTTCAGGCTGACAAAAAGGGGCAATGTTGGGGCAAGCAGTTTGGAGTCCCCTTTTTTTAAAAAAAAAAATCGGGTCTATCAAGTGGTCCATGATAGGCTGGAGGGCCATTTGAGTGATGGATAGTCTATAAAAGAAACAAGAATTCATTAGTACTGGAACCATATTGACGTAGCAATAAATGCCATAGTACAGGAATATGCCAATGAGTATGATGGCAAAGTCAAAGACAATGTTTTTCATCAGAAAGTTCCAAAAACCAGAAGCTAAGGTATTGTTTCCATGATAAAGTTGCTGAGGACATGGCTTCTATCTGAGCATGTAAATCTTTAAGGATATTTGTCACATTGTCAGAAATGTCAGGGATGTCAACACAACAACTAACATTTAGGGTTACAGATGTCTTTTCCCTTAAGATATAGTCTAATAATTTAATGCCATCTGATCCTGCAAAATCCTTTTACTGCCCTCTGTGTCTAATAGAGAAATCTTTAATTTTGCTACTCAGGGCTGGATAACAATACTGGCAAACATCAAGCCTACCTGCGTTGGTTAGAAATAAAGGCCTTAGACTAAAACTACTCTAACAGTCCCTTTGACAGTTATCAGGCATTTTTGTCTAAGAATCTCTTTTGTAGCCTCCAGTCTACTTAATTATGGAAGTTACATTTAACTATTATTATCATTTAAAATGTCCAGGAATAGCTATGTTTTGGCTTCGACCATCTTTGCTAAGTGTTTAAGATGAAGCAAGTCAAACTGACTTTGTTTCCATCTATTTATTAATAGTCAGTTGAATCTCCTGGGAGTCCTCGGGAACTTTACAGCAGCTTTTCAGTTCTGCTAGTGCCATTTGCGCTAGGATGGGTCCAGGCCTTGCTTGACCATGTGCCTTCCCTCGGAAGCATCAGGGATGTCTCCCTTCTCTGATGACCCTCCTCTTCACAGCAAATGCACTGATTGGCTTTCTGTCCTCCACTGGTCTCATTAATCTCCTTGATCAGGAGGTTATGTGGCCTAGAGTTGCAGAGCCCTTTGGAGAAGACCCTATCCCTGATTCAGACTGACTCAGAGGGCAAGAGCCAAATATTGGTTTTCTTGGCCCCTTTAATTTAACTTTAATTTTAAAACTTAATCTTAAACATCCAGCAAATAAACTTCAACAGCCTTATACTAAGTACTGGGCTTCAGTACCTATCTCTCTATTCTGTAGGTGATAACTCCTTATCTTAAGTTAAGCCAGGTTGTGAGTTCTTAAAGCAGTACGTCTTTAAAACATTAAAAGGCAATCCTTAGACCATCTAAAAGCAAACTACAAAACAAAACTAACTAGGATAAAAACATATTTAGTTTATGTAATAGCTACCTTGAATTCTGGCAGAGTTATACATTATAATCCCATTTGAGATCCTGGCAATCGTGACAAAAACCAACTTTTGGACACAACCTTAAATGCACTGAAATCTGGCCTACTTCTTTCATAGTCACTTTCACATACAGTGAGATGGGACATAGAGCCTTATCTCAAGGTGGGGCTCTTCATGCAGTCTCTCTTGGCAGATACAGACACACTTGACAGAAACAGTCTTAAATACTATAGTTCTGAAGCTGATCTTTGCTTTTTAGACATCATTTTACAAAGCCTACATAAATTGTTGTGAACTTGAGCAAACACAACATAATATCACATCTAAAACAAGAATTAAAGAAAGGCCGAAAGCTTTTAACCTTTTGTAGAAAAGTAGCAAAGTACTTCTGTGTTTTACAATAAAACCTTTACCCAGATTAGGCTCTCATTAACTTAAAAATACATTTAAATTGTGTCTTAGTATAGAAAGCAACATAGAACTTTATATATCTTACTGATAACAAGTTCAGTTATAGAACACAAATGATATAATTGAATCTCCAACATGTTTTTTTTTTTCTTTCTTTGAACCTAAAATTACCATACAACTTTAGAACACCAGTTTGTAAAGCTTCTACTTTACAGACTTGTATACCTGGAAGGTATGAACATATTAGTAACATCACAATTGCATTGATGATTTTATGCTAACCAAGTTTGGCTTTTAAAGAAATAACATAGCACAATTTTCTAAAACAACAGCACTTGTTTAATCAGCTGTTTAATTTCTTAAAGATTACCTGTTCAAAAACTTACACTTGTAACCAACTTACACAGACTTTTTTATCACTTACTTAAACCCTCTTATTTACTTAAACTCTTATCCAGAAACACATTTTTCCTCTATTAAATCCATACCTAGAACCTTCTAGTTTCTCTTTTTTATCTGTTAACCTCCTTCTGTTCACATCTTGAAACAATACTTGTAAACTTTTGAATTTAAGCAGAGTTAACATTTTATTAGGGCCTTTTTGAACACCTAGAGGAACTTATAAGTTTAATCTTAAAGACATCTTTTCTTTTATCTGTTTACCCAATCTAAATTGAACCATTTGAATCACATGAATCAAAGATATTTGGATCCATTTTTAATTTTTCATGAGCGCTCCTCATCTGTCAATTGTTATATCACTGCAGGATATATGGACATACACACATACAGACATACCGACATACAACACATAACAGGAGTGTGCACACATAACAATGATAAAGGCCTCGTAGTTTTTCGCAGATGAAATCTCCATTGCAATGTTCCAAAAAAAAAAAAAAACTCTACTGATCAGAAAAATATTAACCTAGGTCTGTAGAATCAGAATCACAAGCTCAAAAGAAATACAGAATTAAGAAAAAAAACAAGAGTCCTAAAAAAAGATGACTGGCCAGTAGTTAGTAAATACCATACAATTTACTTCTTGGTTTGGTCTAGTTTGAGATCAGGTAAAAAGACACTTTTACTCCTTTTTTTTTTTTTTTCCCTTGGGCCTGAACTCCAAGCCGCTTCTGTTTGCATACCGGCTTAAGCCCTGGCTAAGATCTGGAAGGAGCAGGGAAAAACTGCTATTTTGAGCAGACACTTTAAGGCATTTTAACCTTAAGTTATATTTACAAATTTAAGAAGCAATTTTTAAAATTTTATATCCTTTTATACTAGAAAAACTTGTTCACATAAAACTAGAAATAGGATCTCTACCATCAGAAGAAATTTCTTTAGGACCTCTAAGCCACTTTGCTTTTTCTGAAGTTTTTAAAGTAGCATTAAGTTACATTAAATTTGCCCACACACTACCATATATATCTGAAATTAAGCTTTGAAAATTTCTAAGACTGTTGGTATTTAATTATCTAATGTTATTGTAATAAGCCAGACTAACGTTGTAATTTAACATCTTTTTTTTTCCTGAATCTTACACAATGAGGGGGACAGATATCATATCACAATTTACTATTTTTATCCCAGTTAATGCACTGGTACACCTTAGTGAAATCTTTTCAGGCTACCCCGTTCAAAATTGAAACCCTTTAATTTTTTTTTAATCCCAAGTATTTAAGTTTTTTTTAGCATGAACTTTCTGAAATCAAACTAAACAATTGCTTAAACCCAACTTTTAAGTGCAAGATAGTGCAATGCCTTAGAAACCCATTCAGATGCCAGATTGTTAAAATAAAAAATTAATTTTTAGACACACATTTAACCTAGATTATCCCTAAGAAACAATCAGACAACCAGATAAGAAAATATCTCTCCAGGTTTTGAACTTTCATTTAATTATGACTCCCATCAGTGGCACCTTAGATTTCCCATGAGTGGACCAGATATTTTCACATAGAGGCAATTCTCAGTGTGACTGACTTACTGCATTTAGGTGGAGTAATCCTTACAGTGCAGAAAAAAATGAGGAAATTTCCCCAAAGCAAAAAAGGCTCTGGCAGCTGCTGGGAATTCCTCAGTTTTTCTCTTTCACTTGCAAGATTAGCTCTCCTCCAGTTTGGTTTGACCTTAGGCACTAGGCACATTTTTTCTTTTTTTTTTCTTTTTTTTAACCAGCTCCCAAAAAGCTCATCCTCTGCTTGCAGTTGTTTCGAGTGCTAGGTTTAAAAACCCCTCCGGAGTGTCAAAATTTGTGACTGAAAATTTGGTTTCCATCCCCCAAAGCCAATTAACACCAATTTAATAATGAGGACCGGGTTTTGAGAAAAGTTAAAGGGAGATATCAAAGTTCTTAGATCCCCAGCAGGCATTTTTTAACAGCAGCGGGTGTACTCAGGCCAACTATGGGAAGAAAAGAAAACACTGCTTCCCTAATCTCGTTTACAATTTAGGTTAAAATCTAGCTAAAGTTATCTCCACACCTCTAAGGCAGATTAGAATTTGGGACGCTGCATCGGTTCAAAGTAAAACAATGCCATCACATTTAACAGAGACACAGACAAAAAGACACACAGAGACACACACAAAGACATAGATTCCCTTTTCAGATTGTCAAAAAAAAGGAAAATGGGTGCTGGCCCGAAGCTGACTGGGGTCTTCCCTTCAGACAAACGGATTGGGAGAGCATCCCCCTCAGATTGGGTCTGACAACCCCAGATTGGGAGATAGAATACAGAGATGGAAACAATAACACAATAATCACAATAACACTACAATCAGACCGAATAGAAAGAGCACTGCCCAACTTCAGATCAGATGGCTTAGGTGGAGCAGAAGCCCCACCATTGCCTACAAATACAGATGGCTTAGATGGAGCGGAAGCTCCACCCGCCGCCTACAAAAATCCCTGGGACGTCTCCCAGAGTGGCAGGGGAGAAGTCCGAGTTCGTCAACTCCTTCTCAAGCTGCCCAGAATACTAGGTGACTATGCGTAGTCTCAAAGACCTTACAGACGCTGCACAAGACATTAAACACAAGACAAGACAAAGAGCTCAAGCTGGCCGGCTTACCTCCCAGTGATGTCCAGTGTCCTCCGGATTTGGGACTGGGCTGAACCGGTGATCCTGGACGAGCCCTCAAATGAAAGACCCCCAGATTCCCCAACCCGGAATGGACCACGCGAGACACTGGATGCAATCAGCAGAAGAATTTATTCTCACAGGCGCCCATGGGTGCATAGCAACACCTCGGCCATAGCTTCGGTGGCTTGCACACCCAGGCTCGGGGGTACAGAGTTTTTATAGGCAGAGGGGGTCAGTTTTCAGCTTAGCACAGCAACAGCCATTCTATAGGTTCCTCGGAATTCAGTCCTGGGGTCACCTGGGGGGTAAACTTGTTTTTTTCCACTTTACATTCTCAAAAAAGAAACCCATAAATTACATCCCGTCCTTATTGTTCCCGTTTTTACCCTATTTCCTCAGGCTTGTCTTTCCCAGGATTATCTATATGGAACATCTGGCAGTGAAATTGTATAGCATTTGGAGTGTTACATGCAGTCCGGGAGTGCTACATGCGGCTGGGGAGTGCTTGTGCATGGGGACTTTCTAGAGGGCGCAGGGGTTAGAATTCTTAACGTTGGGTCTGGGGCCCTGCAGTCTTTCAATGGAGGTCAGGAACCTTACAGAGGAAGGCAAGAAACTTCATACACAATGACTGCTTTTTTGCCATATTGGCTTTGGATGCACATATAGGATCTTTCTTGAGATCCTTAAGGGGCTGACAATCTAAGCCACAACCTCACACAGGGCCAAGAGGCTGATTCAGACACATCCCTTTGTAAAGCAATTAAGCAAAGAGCCACAGGTGATGCCCATTCGTTTGCATTTGAAAACTGTTTTCTTCAGGCTTCACAAAAAGATGCCCTGAGGCAAAGACCTTGATGACATCCAGAGAAACAGAACAATAGGTAAGCAAAAGGCCCAAAGCAGGGTTTCTCCACTGAGACTTTACTGGGCCCACTAATATCTGAGTTTTCTGAGATGCTGGTCATTCCTTTCAGCTATCCAGTACATGGCCATGTCACCAAGCTTGGAGATGGTACATATCTTGGACACAAAACCATGAGCCTATTCTGGAGAGTGGCCAGAATTCAGGAAAAAAAAAAGAAATTAGGAAGATAGTAGGTGTTGCCCATGGATAAGGCAAGCCACAGTTTATTCATAAATTGGGCAGGATGAATGCTGGAAGCTTTCTACTAGACAGGACACATCCATTGATGCATTCTCTTTTCTAATGTCTACAACCACGGACACAGTGCGATACACAGACATAGCAACACTTACCTGGTCAAAAGACTTGCTAGAAACATTCCACTCCAAACCAAACAAACCGCCTTTCCTAGCTCTTCTCAGAACATGAGACAAAATCACAAACAAACACCCACACCCACAAAGCCACCTCCTTTCCCCAAGGAGGTCTGTGACTACCCGCAGTGCCCTCTGACTTGTGGGCCATACTATGTTCCCCCAAAATGGCCTGTCCTGTCTCAGATCTGGCCTCCTTGGCCAATTCTGTGAAGTTGTCAGGAGCCAGGGGTGAGCCACTACCTGCTTTCTCAGGAAAGACCCCCTTCAGAGCTTTCCTTGCAATTGGCCATCCTCACATCTGTAGGTACCAAGAAAGACTGACTCTGTCCTTGGTAAATCAAAACAAGTGAGCCCACTGGGACTGGCACTGGGACTGCCTCTGGGTGCCTGGCTTCCTGGATCCCAAGTTCAGAGAGTTCCATCACCAAGGAAGTGTGGTGAGGTCACTTCCTTCAGGAACTGAATGAGGTCACTGCCTTGGAAACCACTTTGTCCTAACTGTTGCTTCCAAGGGTCCCATGAGATGGAGGCTGCCCCTACTTCCTTTGACACTTTCAAAAATTAGAATGGTATATCAACCATAGGCACCCAGGGAAAGCTCTCCACACAGGCCTGGTTTGGTCCATCTTGTCTACATTAAGAAGAGAGAGGCTCATTCAGACACATCCCTAGATATTGATGACGTTGTTTGCCACAGAAGATGACCTTTGCTCTCTCAGGTCCTTCCTAGCTGCCGACATCTTCTCCAGAAATGATTTCTGCATGGACCTTTGAGGTTCTCACCAGGTGGAAGATGCCCTACATTCCTGTATTGTAAGACCAACTCTGTCCCTGCTCTTCTGTAACGTTAGATTGAGGGAATAGTGTATGCTTGGGGTTAAGAACATGTTCGATTTGGGTTAGGAATCATTCTGCTGAATGAAGAATGGTATTGGGAACCTGTGAAATTTATAATAATATAGAGGTGAAATATATGTCTGAAATCTAAATAAGATTTGAAGGCCAGAAGGGCATTGGGCCCTTGATTGAAATACTTAGCTTTGAATTACATTGTGTACATATATCTCCCATAAATCCATATACAATGGCACATGATCTTGTACCTTGGATGATTGAATGTAGAAGAGAAAATCCAGTCAAAAAGGGATAGTAGGTAGGATTAGGAAGGTAGTCAGTAGGTTTAGGAAGAAGAGTGAGTATAATATTTGGACCAAAAGTTCTTTAGCAATAGGGTGTCTGTTAAAGATTGAATGTAAATATGAGCACATGTGAAGGGTCAGTCACAATTAAGAACTTGGGAAAATATGTAGGAAAGCAGATATGAATATAGACATTAGAAAATCAGACAAAGTATAAAGTGAGTGATAGGATTAGACATTTTCAACAGGGTTGAGATTGAATATATAATCTTAGGCAGAAACAAATGTGTAGTCACCAATAGGATTGACATTTGAGAGCATTAGGCAACCTGGAGAAGGATGTTTTTAGTAATCCATACTCACATTCCAATTAGGCTTTGGTAAAATCATAAGTGTGACCTTTGCATTTTGTGTCCAGAATATCACTGTGATAAAATGTATATGTAGATCAGGTGACATGAGTATTTCTTCCACCATTTTTTGGAGCAGTATATTGAAGATGTATAAATTAGCATTCGGGGGTACAAATTGGTGTACCCTGAGTCTATGAGTATAGAGATAATGTATGAATAGACCATATTGTGAATAAAGAATATAAATGGTTCCAATTTAAATAATAGATTGAATTGATATCTGAAAATATATAGGGAATCTTATACTGATACAGGATCATTCATTCCAACCAGTTATATATCTAATGGTAATATTGGGGTTATGATTTACCCTTAATGGTGTGTGAGTTTTGCTTCAAAAGTTATTATGGAAATCCAAAATAATGTGTTTGAAAGGAGTCTCATGAAGAGATCATTCAAGAAACATGGAGGAATACATGTGTTCTGAAGCAGGATTTGATTGAAAGTGAACCAAATGCCTAGAAAATTGTAAACTTGAGGATGAAATATATATCCTATGATGTGCATCAACTGAAGAAATAATAATGTACCAGTGTTGATTAAAAATGAATGTCAAAATACATATCATGTCCCATAGGAGTCAACTTGCATGGATGTTAAACAGGATCAGTTACTGAAGAAATGTTAGGATTTCTATGCACCATTCACGGAAGTTAGTTTTCAGTACTAGGAAACAAATATGTATTTCAGGTGGATGAATATTTCTGAGAATAATCTTGTGAAAAGTTGATTATAAATCCACATACATGAACATGAATTTAGGGAGTGTAAAATAAGACACATATATTTTATATTTTGAAAAATCTGGCGAGTGTGTGTGTGTATATATACATATATATATACACAAAATACACACAGAGACATTAAAAATTAGAAGTATATATGCCAATTAAAATTCATCATGAAATATATATCATCCAAAGATCCAAAAATATTTATTTTACTCAACATGGATTTATGTATCATGTTGTTCAAGAAGGAAGCTCACCCATAGGTTGATTTTCAGTTCCATCAGCATTTCGAAGGAGTGATCTCTCTCACAGTTTGTATCTGCCAAGTCAGCCACCTCACAAGGATGTAGCTGGGAAACCAGGTAAGATTCTATATGTGCATGTAAAAATACATGTGCTGAATAGGCTGCAGAGAAAGGGAGACAGGAATTTACATATTTGTTAAGATTAAAAACACATGGAGAACTATTACATTGGACTGGATTCATAACATCTACCCTTTAAAATGCAAAAGGCCTGTCCAACTACACACCACGCCTCCTCGGAACTGCTTGTATTTCTATTCTGTTTGGGTTATTTTTCTCTACCATATTAGGATTCGTAGTCAGAGTCTAGTAGGGTATGGGTTAGTGTCAAGGATTCAGTATTTGAAATGGAAAATAAAAAAATGAATCCAAGGTGTATGCAAATATGTGCTACACAAAATCTTCCCACTATCATCCAGAAAAATCCCTTGACAATACCCTTGCCCCAAGTAAGATGCAATTCGAGGAGAAGAGTTAGAAAATCTTTGAATACATATGTGGAATGAAAAATGCTCAGGAGTTCACAACTTTGGAGGTGGTAGAGGAGTTTCCAGAAGTAAGGGACAGGATAAACAGTCCACACACATGGAGCTCTGCTGGCCTAAAGACTTCTTGAGAAACTGCCTCTGAGGTTTGGCTCTTGTAATATATGTTGTTGTCAGGAGCTTTAGCCTCCTTTGTAGTGAGACCATCAAAGCTGGGTCTGCATCTATGTGACCTGGAGGACATGGATTCTGATTTTCCAATGAACATGAGGCAGAAGTGCTGAATTCTTTCTTCGTAGGTACACTGTGGCCACTTTGAGCTAACTGTTTCCTAGTGGGGACTCTGAAGCCATTTGGTCTTCCTCCACATTTTGTGGTGTTTCTTGCTGCTGCACTGGGAGTTTGGTATTTGCTTCACGAAATACAAGGACTTAAACTGGGACACAGTGCTGGAGGGAGTTTTGTCACGTGTGGTGGGTCAGGGTACTAGGTGAATGCACCAACCATGCTTCTATCCCACAGAGCTTGGCCCCTTCACGATAGCAAGCTGATTCTGAACATTGTTCTGAAACCTCTCCATATAACAAGATGCCTTTATATATAAGAGTCTGCTGGCTGCACCATGTCAGTCACAAGACATTTGGAAGCCCATGGCAGATCCACATGGCCCCACCACAGATGTTTTATCACACACCTGCACACCACTGCTCTAGGCCCACTACTCAGCAGGCCCCACCTTACTGGCATCTCTGTTCTTCATCATTTTCATGAAACCCGTCAATCAAGGCACCTGTCTGGTACACTCATGATCAGCAACAGGACATCCAAAGGTTCTCCAGTGCCACCTGGTCATGGGAATTTCAAAGATTGCATGGTATTTATCTAGCCATTTTTGAAGGATGAAGTTGGAGGCACTGTGGGTTTCCATTCATTCAGGAACCATTAAATGGTGAGAAAGATCATTTCAATGAAAGCTCTGGAGAACTCTCACCAACAAGGCTTCCCAAAGAGTGGCCAAAACGTCACATGAAACCAGGCCCACTGAGGTGTACAATGTGAGGTCCATGTGTGTTTTGACTCTCAACTATGGCTGCCAGGTCTTTAAGAATAAAATCATGTGATATCCTGGCTGAGATTCCCAGTGTTCTGTGGAAAGTCACCCAGGGCTTCGATCTTAGTTTCCAGGGGGGACTCTCATGCATGGCCTCGGAAAATCCAATCTCAATTCGTGGCAATACTTCTCTGAGGTCAGTTCCAGAACTTAGTCTCCAACGGGAATCACACCAGAGTTCAAGCCCAGGCGGACCCAGTCATCTCTTTCACCGCCACACAAATGACTACAATTTAAACCGAAACACTTCCACAAGGCCCTCCACTTCTTCCATATAGACAATCCTCATAACCTCTGGCTTGAGGTTCCCATGAGGGGCGCAGCCTAAGACAGTGTCCACAATAAGCTCTCTTGCCCCTCATTTGCCTAATGTCAGGGTGGCCTGGACACCCTTCCTTTGAACCAGGAGTGATCAAATAGGCCTGCCTTTAATACTGCTCAGCTTCTCTACTTGGAGGCCTGCTGATGTGAGGTATAGATTCTTTGTGTGAATTGGAGTCATGAGAAAACCCAAGCACATAATGGCTAGCCTCTGCAGGGCTTTGAAAAACTCATTTGACCCAAAGGATCCCTATTCTCACTTGATGGAGGTCAGGAACCTTACAGAGGAAGGCCAGAGTCTTCATCCACAATGACTGCTTTTTAGCCATATTTGCGTTAAATGGACAAATTGGATCTTTCTTGAGATCCATCAGGTGCTGACAATCTAAGCCACAGCCTCACACAGGGCCAAGAGGCTGATTCAGACACTTCCCTTTGCAAAGCAATTAAGCAAAGAGCCACAAGTGATGCCCTTCGTTTGCATTTGAAAACTGTTTTCTTGAGGCTTCACAAAGGGGTGTCCTGAGGCAAAGACCTTGCTGACATCCAGGAAAACAGAACAATAGGTAAGAAAAAGGCCCAAAGCAGGGTTTCTCCATTGAGACTTCACTGGGCCAACTGATATCTGAGTTTTCTGAGATGCTGGCCATTCCTTTCAGCTATCTAGGACATGGCCATGTCACCAAGCTTGGAGGTGGTACATATCCTGGACACAAAACCATGAGCCTATTCTGAAGATTGGCCAGAATTCAGGAAGAAAACAGGAATTTAGGAAGACAGTAGGTTTTGCCCATTAATAAGGCATGCCGCAGTCCATTCACAAATTGGGCAGGATGTATGCTGGAAATTTTCTACTAGACAGGACCCAACCAGTGATGCATTCTCTTTTCTAAAGTCTACAACCAAGGACACAGTGCGATACACAGACATAGCAACACTTGCCTTTTCCAAAGACTTGCTAGAAAAACTAAACTCAAAACCAAACAAACCGCCTTTCCTAGCTCTTCTCACAACCTGAGACCAAACCACAGACTCATGCCCACACCCACAAAGCGACCTCCTTCGCCCAAGGAGGTCTGTGACTACCCGCAGTGTCCTCTGACTGGTGGGCCATACTATGTTCCCCCGAAATGGCCTGTCCTGTCTCAGATCTGGCCTCCTTTGCCAATTCTGTGAAGTTATCAGGAGCCAGGGGTGAGCCACTACCTGCTTTCTCAGGAAAGACCCCCTTCAGAGCTTTCCTAGCAATTGGCCATCCTCACATCTGTAGGTACCAAGAAAGACTGACTCTGTCCTTGGTAAATCCAAACAAGTGAGCGCACTGGGACTGGCACTGGGACTGCCTCTGGGTGCCTGGTTTCCTGGATCCCAAGTTCAGAGAGTTCCATCACCAAGGAAGTGTGGTGAGGTTACTTCCTCAGGAACTGAATGAGGTCACTGCCTTGGAAACCACTCTGTCCTAACTGTTGCTTCCAAGGGTCCCATTAGATGGAGGCTGCCCCTGCTTCCTGTGACACTTTCACAAGTTAGAATGGTATATCAACCATAGGCATCCAGGGAAAGCTCTCCACACAGGCCTGGTTTGGTAGATCTTGTCTACATTAAGAAGAGAGAGGCTCATTCAGACACATCTTTTCATCCTGACCATTTTGTTTGCCACAGAAGATGACTTCTGCTCTCTCAGGTCCTTCCTGGCTGCCTACATCTTCTCCAGGGATCATTTCTGCATGGACCTTTGAGGTTCTCAGCAGGTGGAAGATCCCCTACATTCCTGTATTGTAAGACCAACTCTGTCAATGCTCTTCTGTAAAGTTAGATTGAGGGAAAAGTAAATGCTTGGGGTTAAGAACATGTTCGATTTGGGTTAGAAATCATTCTGCTGGATGAAGAATGGTATTGGGAACCTGTGATATTTATAATAATATAGAGGTGAAATATATGTATGAAAACAGAAATCTAAGTAAGATTTGAAGGCCAGAAGGGCATTGGGCCCTTGATTGAAATACTTAGCTTTGAATTACATTCTGTACAGATGTCTCTGACAAATCCATGTACAATGGCATAGGACCTTGTACCTTGGATGATTGAATGTAGAAGAGAAGATCCAGTCATAAAGGGATAGGAGGTAGGATTAGGAAGATAGTCAGTAGGTTTAGGAAGAAGAGTGGGTATAATATTTGGACCAAAAGTTCTTTAGCAATAGGGTGTCTGTTAGAGAGTGAATGTAAATGTCAGCACATGTGAAGAGTCAGTCACAATGATGAACTGGGGAAGATATGTAGGAAAGCAGATATGAATATAGACATTAGGAAATCAGGAAAAGTATAAAGTGAGTGACAGGATTTGACATTTTCAACAGGGTTGAGGTTGAATATATAATCTAAGGCAGAAACAAATGTGTAGTCACCAATAGGATTGACATTTGAGAGCATTAGGCAACCTGGACAAGGATGGTTTTAGTAATCCATGCTAACTTTCCAATTAGGCTTTGGTACAATCATAAGTGTGACCTTAGCATTTTGTGTCCAGAATATCACTGTGATAAAATATATATGTAGATCAGGTGACATGAGTATTTCTTCAACTATTTTTGGGAGCAATGTAATGAAGACGTATAAATTAGCATTCGGGGGTACAAATAGGTATACCAACGGTCTATGAGTATAGAGATAATGCATGAATAGACCACACTGTGAATAAAGAATATAACTGGTTCCAATTTAAATAATGGATTGAATTGATATCTGAAAATATATAGGAAATCTTATATTGATACAGGATCATTCATTCCAACCAGTTATACATCTAATGGTAATATTAGGGTGATGGTTTACCATGAGGGGTGTGTGAGTTTTGGTTCCAAAGTGATTATGGAAATCCAAAATAATATGCTTGGAAAGAAGTCTCATGAAAAGACCAGTCAAGAAACATGGAGGAATACATGTGTTCTGAAGCAGGATTTGATGGAAAGTGAACCAAATGCCTAGAAATTTGTGAACATGAGGATGAAATATATATCCTATGATGTGCATCAACTGAAGAAATAGTAATGTGCCAGTGTTGAATAAAAATAAATGTCTAAATACACATCATGTCCCATAGGAGTCTACTTGCATTGATGTTAAACAGGGTCAGTTACTGAAGAAATGTTAGGACTTCTATTCACCATTCACTGAAGTTAGTTTTCAGTACTAGGAAACAAATACGTATTTCAGGTGGATGAATATTTCTGAGAATAATCTTGTGAAAAGTTGATTATAAATCCACATACATGAACATGAATTTAGGGAGTGTAAAGTAAGACACATATATTTTATATTTTGAAAAATCTGGAGAGTGTGTGTGTGTATATATACATAGATATATATACACAAACACAAACACAGAGACATTAAGAAGTAAAAATATATATGCCAATTGAAATTCATCATGAAATATATATCATTTAAAGATCCAAAAATATTTATTTTACTGAACATGGATGTATGTATCATGTTGTTCAAGTAGGAAGCTCACCCATAGGTTGATTTTCAGTTCAAACAGCATTTAGGAGGAGTGATTTCTTCTCACAGATTTTATCTGCCAAGTCAGCCACCTCAAAAGAATGTAGCTGGGAAACTAGGTAGGATTCTGTATGTGCATGTAAAAAGACATGTGCCGAATAGGCTGCAAAGAAAGGGAGACGGGAATTCACATATTTGTTAAGTTTAAAAACACATGGAGATCTATTACATTGGACTAGATTCATAACATGTACCCTTTATAATTCAAAAGGCCTGTCCAACTACGCCTCATGCCTCCTCTGAACTGCTAGTATTTTTATTCTGTTTGGGTTATTTTTCTCTATCATATTATGATTCGTAGTCAGAGTCTAGTAGGTTATGGGCTAGTGTCAGGGATTCAGTTTTTGGAATGGAAAATAGGAAAATAAATCCAATGTTTATGCAAATATGTTCTCCACAAAATCTTCCCACAATCATCCAGAAAAATGCCTTGACAATACCCTTGCCCCATGTAAGACGCAATTCGAGAAGAAGAGTTAGAAAATCATTGAATATATATGTGGAATGAAAAATGCTCAGGAGTTCACAACTTTGGAGGTGGTAGAGGAGTTTCCAGAAGTAAGGGACAGGATAAACACTCCACAAACATGGAGCTCTGCTGGCCTAAAGACTTCTTGAGAAACTGCCTCTGAGAATGGGCTTTTGAAATATATGTTGTTGTCAGGGGCTTTAGCTTCTTTTGTAGTGAGACCATCAAAGCTGGGTCTTCATCTATGTGACGTGGAGGATATGGTTTCTGATTTTCCAATGAACATGAGGCAGAAGTGCTGAATTCTCTCTTTGTAGGTAAACTGTGGCCATTGGGGGCTAAGTGTCTCCCCATGGGGACTCTGAAGCCATTTGGTCATCCTCCACTTTTCGTGGTGTTTCTTGCTGCTGCACTAGGAGTTTGGTATTTGCTTCATGAAATACAAGGAGTTTAACTGGGACACAGTGCTGGAGGGAGTTCTGTCACGTGTGGTGGGTCAGGGTCCTAGGAGAATGCACCAACCATGATTCTATCTTACAGAGCGTGGCCCCTTGACCATAGCAACCTGATTCTGAACATTGTTCTGAAACCTCTTCATATAACAAGATGCCTTTACATATAAGGGTCTGCTGGGTGCACCATGTCAGTCACAAGCCATTTGGAAGCCCATCGCAGATCCACATGGCCCCACCACAGATGTTTTATCACACACCTGCACACCACTGCTCTAGGCCCACTACTCAGCAGGCCCCACCATACTGGCATCTCTGTTCTTCATCATTTTCATGAAACCCGTCAATCAAGGCACCTGTCTGGTACACTCATGATCAGCAACAGGACATCCAAAGGTTCTCCAGTGCCACCTGGTCATGGGAATTTCAAAGATTGCATGGTATTTATCTAGCCGTTTTGAAAGGATGAAGTTGGAGGCACTGTGGGTTTCCATTCATTCAGGAACCATTAAATGGTGAGAAAGATCATTTCAATGAAATCTCTGGAGAACTCTAACAAACAAGGCTTCCCAAAGAGTGGCCAAAACGTCACATGAAACCAGGCCCACTGAGGTGTACAATGTGAGGTCCACGTGTGTTTTGACTCTCAACTATTGCTGCCAGGTCTTTAATATAAAATCATGTGATATCCTGGCTGAGATTCCCAGTGTTCTGTGGAAAGTCACCCTGGGCTTCCATCTCAGTTTCCAGGGGGGGCTCTCATGAGTGGCCTCGGAAAATCCCAACTCAATTCATGGCAATACTTCTCTGAGTTCAGTTCCAGAACTCAGTCTCCAAGGGAATCACACCAGAGTTCAAGCCCAGGCGGACCCAGTCCTCTCTTCCACCGCCACACAAATGACCACAATTCAAACCAAAACACTGCCAAAAGGCCCTCATCTTCTTCCATATAGACAATACTCATAACCTCTGGCTGGAGGTTTCCATGAGGGGCGCAGCCTAAGACAGTGTCCACAATAAGCTCCCTTGCCCATCATTTGCCTAATGTCAGGGTGGCCTGGACACCCTTCCTTTGAACCAGGAGTGATCAAATAAGCCTGCCTTTAATACTGCTCAGCTTCTCCGCTTGGAGGCCTGCTGATCTTGGGGTATAGATTCTTTGTGTGAATTGGAGTCATGAGAAAACCCAAGCACATAATGGCTAGCCTCTGCAGGGCTTTGAAAAACTCATTTGACCCAAAGGATCCCTATTCTCACTTGATGGAGGACAGGAACCTTACAGAGGAAGGCAAGAGACTTCATCCACATTGACTCCTTTTTTGCCATATTGGCTATGGATGCACATATGGGATCTTTCTTGAGATCCATCAGGTGCTGACAATCTAAGCCACAGCCTTACACAGGGCCAAGAGGCTGATTCAGACACATCCCTTTGCAAAGCAATTAAGCAAAGAGCCACAAGTGATGCCCGTTCGTTTGCATTTGAAAACTGTTTTCTTCAGGCTTCACAAAGGGGTGTCCTGAGGCAAAGACCTTGCTGACATCCAGGGAAACAGAACAATAGGTAAGCAAAAGGCCCAAAGCAGGGTTTCTCCACTGAGACATTAATGGGCCCACTGATATCTGAGTTTTCTGAGATGCTCACTATTCATTTCAGCTATCTAGTACATGGCAATGTCACCAAGCTTGGAGGTGGTACATATCTTGGACACAAAACCATGAGCCTATTCTGAAGAGTGGCCAGAATTCAGGAAAATACCAGAAATTTAGGAAGATAGTAGGTTTTGCCCATGGATAAGGCAAGCCCCAGTCCATTCATAAATTGGGCAGGATGAATGCTGGAAGCTTTCTACTAGACAGGACACATCCATTGATGCATTCTCTTTTCTAATGTCTACAACCACGGACACAGTGCGATACACAGACATAGCAACACTCGCCTTGTCAAAAGACTTGCTAGAAACAGTCCACTCCAAACCAAACCAACCGCCTTTCCTAGCTCTTCTCAGAACATGAGACCAAACCACAGACTCACACCCACACCCACAAAGCCACCTCCTTCCCCCAAGTAGGTCTGTGACTACCCGCAGTGTCCTCTGACAGGTGGGCCATACTATGTTCCCCCGAAATGGCCTGTCCTGTCTCAGATCTGGACTCCTTGGCCTATTCTGTGAAGTTATCAGGAGCCAGGGGTGAGCCACTACCTGCTTTCTCAGGAAAGACCCCCTTCAGAGCTTCCTTGGCAATTGGCCATCCGGACATCTGTAGGTACCAAGAAAGACTGACTCTGTCCTTGGTAAATCCAAACAAGTGAGCCCACTGAAACTGCCACTGGGACTGCCTCTGGGTGCCTGGCTTCCTGGATCCCAAGTTCAGAGAGTTCCATCACCAAGGAAGTGTGGTGAGGTCACTTCCTTCAGGAACTGAATGAGGTCACTGCCTTGGAAACCACTCTGTCCTAACTGTTGCTTCCAAGGGTCCCATGAGATGGAGGCTGCCCCTGCTTCCTGTGACACTTTCACAAGTTAGAATGGTATATCAACCATAGGCACCCAGGAAAAGCTCTCCACACAGCCCTGGTTTGGTCCATCTTGTCTACATTAAGAAGAGAGAGGCTCATTCAGACACATCTTTTCATCCTGACCAGGTTGTTTGCCACAGAAGATGACTTCTGCTCTCTCAGGTCCTTCCTGGCTGCCTACATCTTCTCCAGGGATCATTTCTGCATGGACCTTTGAAGTTCTCAGCAGGTGGAAGATCCCCTACATTCCTGTATTGTAAGACAAACTCTGTCCCTGCTCTTCTGTAAAGTTAGATTGAGGGAAAAGTAAATGCTTGGGGTTAAGAACATGTTCGATTTGGGTTAGAAATCATTCTGCTGGATGAAGAATGGTATTGGGAACCTGTGATATTTATAATAATATAGAGGTGAAATATATGTATGAAAACAGAAATCTAAGTAAGATTTGAAGGCCAGAAGGGCATTGGGCCCTTGATTGAAATACTTAGCTTTGAATTACATTCTGTACAGATGTCTCTGACAAATCCATATACAATGGCATAGGACCTTGTACCTTGGATGATTGAATGTAGAAGAGAAGATCCAGTCAAAAAGGGATAGGAGGTAGGATTAGGAAGATAGTCAGTACGTTTAGGAAGAAGAGTGGGTATAATATTTGGACCAAAAGTTCTTTAGCAATAGGGTGTCTGTTAGAGAGTGAATGTAAATGTCAGCACATGTGAAGAGTCAGTCACAATGATGAACTGGGGAAGATATGTTGGAAAGCAGATATGAATATAGCCATTAGGAAATCAGGAAAAGTATAAAGTGAGTGACAGGATTTGACATTTTCAACAGGCTTGAGGTTAAATATATAATCTAAGGCAGAAACAAATGTGTAGTCACCAATAGGATTGACATTTGAGAGCATTAGGCAACCTGGACAAGGATGGTTTTAGTAATCCATGCTAACTTTCCAATTAGGCTTTGGTACAATCATAAGTGTGACCTTTGCATTTTGTGTCCAGAATATCACTGTGATAAAATATATATGTAGATCAGGTGACATGAGTATTTCTTCAACTATTTTTGGGAGCAATGTATTGAAGACGTATAAATTAGCATTCAGGGGTACAAATAGGTATACCAACGGTCTATGAGTATAGAGATAATGCATGAATAGACCACACTGTGAATAAAGAATATAACTGTTTCCAATTTAAATAATGGATTGAATTGATATCTGAAAATATATAGGAAATCTTATATTGATACAGGATCATTCATTCCAACCAGTTATACATCTAATGGTAATATTAGGGTGATGGTTTACCAGGAGGGGTGTGTGAGTTTTGGTTCCAAAGTGATTATGGAAATCCAAAATAATATGCTTGGAAAGAAGTCTCATGAAAAGACCAGTCAAGAAACATGGAGGAATACATGTGTTCTGAAGCAGGATTTGATGGAAAGTGAACCAAATGCCTAGAAATTTGTGAACATGAGGATGAAATATATATCCTATGATGTGCATCAACTGAAGAAATAGTAATGTACCAGTGTTGAATAAAAATAAATATCTAAATACACATCATGTCCCATAGGAGTCTACTTGCATTGATGTTAAATAGGGTCAGTTACTGAAGAAATGTTAGGATTTCTATTCACCATTCACTGAAGTTAGTTTTCAGTACTAGGAAACAAATACGTATTTCAGGTGGATGAATATTTCTGAGAATAAGCTTGTGAAAAGTTGATTATAAATCCACATACATGAACATGAATTTAGGGAGTGTAAAATAAGACACATATATTTTATATTTTGAAAAATCTGGAGAGTGTGTGTGTATATATACATAGATATATATACACAAACACAAACACAGAGACATTAAGAAGTAAAAATATATATGCCAATTGAAATTCATCATGAAATATATATCATTTAAAGATCCAAAAATATTTATTTTACTGAACATGGATGTATGTATCATGTTGTTCAAGTAGGAAGCTCACCCATAGGTTGATTTTCAGTTCAAACAGCATTTAGGAGGAGTGATTTCTTCTCACAGATTGTATCTGCCAAGTCAGCCACCTCAAAAGAATGTAGCTGGGAAACCAGGTAGGATTCTGTATGTGCATGTAAAAAGACATGTGCTGAATAGGCTGCAAAGAAAGGGAGACAGGAATTCACATATTTGTTAAGTTTAAAAACACATGGAGATCTATTACATTGGACTAGATTCATAACATGTACCCTTTATAATTCAAAAGGCCTGTCCAACTACGCCTCATGCCTCCTCTAAACTGCTAGTATTTTTATTCTGTTTGGGTTATTTTTCTCTATCATATTATGATTCATAGTCAGAGTCTAATAGGGTATGGGTTAGTGTCAGGGATTCAGTTTTTGGAATGGAAAATAGGAAAATAAATCCAATGTTTATGCAAATATGTTCTCCACAAAATCTTCCCACAATCATCCAGAAAAATGCCTTGACAATACCCTTGCCCCATGTAAGACGCAATTCGAGAAGAAGAGTTAGAAAATCATTGAATACATATGTGGAATGAAAAATGCTCAGGAGTGCACAACTTTGGAGGTGGTAGAGGAGTTTCCAGAAGTAAGGGACAGGAGAAACACTCCACAAACATGGAGCTCTGCTGGCCTAAAGACTTCTTGAGAAACTGCCTCTGAGAATGGGCTTTTGATATATATGTTGTTGTCAGGAGCTTTAGCTTCTTTTGTAGTGAGACCATCAAAGCTGGGTCTTCATCTATGTGACCTGGAGGATATGGTTTCTGATTTTCCAATGAACATGAGGCAGAAGTGCTGAATTCTCTCTTTGTAGGTAAACTGTGGGCATTGGGGGCTAAGTGTCTCCCCGTGGGGACTCTGAAGGCATTTGGTCATCCTCCACTTTTCGTGGTGTTTCTTGCTGCTGCACTAGGAGTTTGGTATTTGCTTCACGAAATACAAGGAGTTTAACTGGGACACAGTGCTGGAGGGAGTTCTGTCACGTGTGGTGGGTCAGGGTCCTAGGAGAATGCACCAACCATGATTCTATCTTACAGAGCGTGGCCCCTTGACCATAGCAACCTGATTCTGAACATTGTTCTGAAACCTCTTCATATAACAAGATGCCTTTACATATAAGGGTCTGCTGGGTGCACCATGTCAGTCACAAGCCATTTGGAAGCCCATCGCAGATCCACATGGCCCCACCACAGATGTTTTATCACACACCTGCACACCACTGCTCTAGGCCCACTACTCAGCAGGCCCCACCATACTGGCATCTCTGTTCTTCATCATTTTCATGAAACCCGTCAATCAAGGCACCTGTCTGGTACACTCATGATCAGCAACAGGACATCCAAAGGTTCTCCAGTGCCACCTGGTCATGGGAATTTCAAAGATTGCATGGTATTTATCTAGCCGTTTTTAAAGGATGAAGTTGGAGGCACTGTAGGTTTCCATTCATTCAGGAACCATTAAATGGTGAGAAAGATCATTTCAATGAAATCTCTGGAGAACTCTAACAAACAAGGCTTCCCAAAGAGTGGCCAAAACGTCACATGAAACCAGGCCCACTGAGGTGTACAATGTGAGGTCCATGTGTGTTTTGACTCTCAACTATGGCTGCCAGGTCTCTAAGAATAAAATCATGTGATATCCTGGCTGAGATTCCCAGTGTTCTGTGGAAAGTCACCCTGGGCTTCGATCTCAGTTTCCAGGGGGGGCTCTCATGAGTGGCCTCGGAAAATCCCAACTCAATTCATGGCAATACTTCTCTGAGTTCAGTTCCAGAACTCAGTCTCCAAGGGAATCACACCAGAGTTCAAGCCCAGGCGGACCCAGTTCTCTCTTCCACCGCCACACAAATGACCACAATTCAAACCAAAACACTGCCAAAAGGCCCTCATCTTCTTCCATATAGACAATACTCATAACCTCTGGCTGGAGGTTTTCATGAGGGGCGCAGCCTAAGACAGTGTCCACAATAAGCTCCCTTGCCCATCATTTGCCTAATGTCAGGGTGGCCTGGACACCCTTCCTTTGAACCAGGAGTGATCAAATAGGCCTGCCTTTAATACTGCTCAGCTTCTCCGCTTGGAGGCCTGCTGATCTTGGGGTATAGATTCTTTGTGTGAATTGGAGTCATGAAAAAACCCAAGCACATAATGGCTAGCCTCTGCAGGGCTTTGAAAAACTCATTTGACCCAAAGGATCCCTATTCTCACTTGATGGAGGACAGGAACCTTACAGAGGAAGGCAAGAGACTTCACCCACATTGACTGCTTTTTTGCCATATTGGCTATGGATGCACATATGGGATCTTTCTTGAGATCCATCAGGTGCTGACAATCTAAGCCACAGCCTTACACAGGGCCAAGAGGCTGATTCAGACACATCCCTTTGCAAAGCAATTAAGCAAAGAGCCACAAGTGATGCCCGTTCGTTTGCATTTGAAAACTGTTTTCTTCAGGCTTCACAAAGGGGTGTCCTGAGGCAAAGACCTTGCTGACATCCAGGGAAACAGAACAATAGGTAAGCAAAAGGCCCAAAGCAGGGTTTCTCCACTGAGAACTTAATGGGCCCACTGATATCTGAGTTTTCTGAGATGCTCACTATTCATTTCAGCTATCTAGTACATAGCAATGTCACCAAGCTTGGAGGTGGTACATATCTTGGACACAAAACCATGAGCCTATTCTGAAGTGTGGCCAGAATTCAGGAAAAAACCAGAAATTTAGGAAGATAGTAGGTTTTGCCCATGGATAAGGCAAGCCCCAGTCCATTCATAAATTGGGCAGGATGAATGCTGGAAGCTTTCTACTAGACAGGACACATCCATTGATGCATTCTCTTTTCTAATGTCTACAACCACGGACACAGTGCGATACACAGACATAGCAACACTCGCCTTGTCAAAAGACTTGCTAGAAACAGTCCACTCCAAACCAAACAAACCGCCTTTCCTAGCTCTTCTCAGAACATGAGACCAAACCACAGACTCACACCCACACCCACAAAGCCACCTCCTTCCCCCAAGTGGGTCTGTGACTACCCGCAGTGTCCTCTGACAGGTGGGCCATACTATGTTCCCCCGAAATGGCCTGTCCTGTCTTAGATCTGGCCTCCTTGGCCAATTCTGTGAAGTTATCAGGAGCCAGTGGTGAGCCACTACCTGCTTTCTCAGGAAGGACCCCCTTCAGAGCTTTCCTGGCAATTGGCCATCCTCACATCTGTAGGTACCAAGAAAGAATGACCCTGTCCTCGGTAAATCCAAACAAGTGAGCCCACTGGGACTGGCACTGGGACTGCCTCTGGGTGCCTGTCTTCCTGGAACCCAAGTTCAGAGAGTTCCATCACAAGGAAGTGTGGTTAGGTCACTTCCTTCAGGAACTGAATGAGGTCACTGCCTTGGAAACCACTCTGTCCTAACTGTTGCTTCCAAGGGTCCCATGAGATGGAGGCTGCCCCTGCTTCCTGTGACACTTTCACAAGTTAGAATGGTATATCAACCATAGGCACCCAGGAAAATCTCTCCACACAGGCCTGGTTTGGTCCATCTTGTCTACATTAAGAAGAGAGAGGCTCATTCAGACACATCTTTTCATCCTGACCAGGTTGTTTGCCACAGAAGATGACTTCTGCTCTCTCAGGTCCTTCCTGGCTGCCTACATCTTCTCCACGGATCATTTCTGCATGGACCTTTGAGGTTCTCAGCAGGTGGAAGATCCCCTACATTCCTGTATTGTAAGACCAACTCTGTCCCTGCTCTTCTGTAAAGTTAGATTGAGGGAAAAGTAAATGCTTGGGGTTAAGAACATGTTCGATTTGGGTTAGAAATCATTCTGCTGGATGAAGAATGGTATTGGGAACCTGTGATATTTATAATAATATAGAGGTGAAATATATGTATGAAAACAGAAATCTAAGTAAGATTTGAAGGCCAGAAGGGCATTGGGCCCTTGATTGAAATACTTAGCTTTGAATTACATTCTGTACAGATGTCTCTGACAAATCCATATACAATGGCATAGGACCTTGTACCTTGGATGATTGAAGGTAGAAGAGAAGATCCAGTCAAAAAAGGATAGGAGGTAGGATTAGGAAGATAGTCAGTAGGTTTAGGAAGAAGAGTGGGTATAATATTTGGACCAAAATTTCTTTAGCAATAGGGTGTCTGTTAGAGAGTGAATGTAAATGTCAGCACATGTGAAGAGTCAGTCACAATGATGAACTGGGGAAGATATGTAGGAAAGCAGATATGAATATAGACATTAGGAAATCAGGAAAAGTATAAAGTGAGTGATAGGATTTGACATTTTCAACAGGGTTGAGGTTGAATATATAATCTAAGGCAGAAACAAATGTGTAGTCACCAATAGGATTGACATTTGAGAGCATTAGGCAACATGGACAAGGATGGTTTTAGTAATCCATGCTAACTTTCCAATTAGGCTTTGGTACAATCATAAGTGTGACATTTGCATTTTGTGTCCAGAATATCACTGTGATAAAATATATATGTAGATCAGGTGACATGAGTATTTCTTCAACTATTTTTGGGAGCAATGTATTGAAGACGTATCAATTAGCATTCGGGGGTACAAATAGGTATACCCAGGGTCTATGAGTATAGAGATAATGTATGAATAGACCACACTGTGAATAAAGAATATAACTGTTTCCAATTTAAATAATGGATTGAATTGATATCTGAAAATATATAGGAAATCTTATATTGATACAGGATCATTCATTCCAACCAGTTATACATCTAATGGTAATATTAGGGTGATGGTTTACCAAGAGGGGTGTGTGAGTTTTGGTTCCAAAGTGATTATGGAAATCCAAAATAATATGCTTGGAAAGAAGTCTCATGAAAAGACCAGTCAAGAAACATGGAGGAATACATGTGTTCTGAAGCAGGATTTGATGAAATGTGAACCAAATGCCTAGAAATTTGTGAACATGAGGATGAAATATATATCCTATGATGTGCATCAACGGAAGAAATAGTAATGTACCAGTGTTGAATAAAAATAAATGTCCAAATACACATCATGTCCCATAGGAGTCTACTTGCATTGATGTTAAATAGGGTCAGTTACTGAAGAAATGTTAGGATTTCTATTCAGCATTCACTGAAGTTAGTTTTCAGTACTAGGAAACAAATACGTATTTCAGGTGGATGAATATTTCTGAGAATAATCTTGTGAAAAGTTGATTATAAATCCACATACATGAACATGAATTTAGGGAGTGTAAAATAAGACACATATATTTTATATTTTGAAAAATCTGGAGAGTGTGTGTGTGTATATATACATAGATATATATACACAAACACAAACACAGAGACATTAAGAAGTAAAAATATATATGCCAATTGAAATTCTTCATGAAATTTATATCATTTAAAGATCCAAAAATATTTATTTTACTGAACATGGATGTATGTATCATGTTGTTCAAGTAGGAAGCTCACCCATAGGTTGATTTTCAGTTCAAACAGCATTTAGGAGGAGTGATTTCTTCTCACAGATTGTATCTGCCAAGTCAGCCACCTCAAAAGAATGTAGCTGGGAAACCAGGTAGGATTTTGTATGTGCATGTAAAAAGACATGTGCTGAATAGGCTGCAAAGAAAGGGAGACAGGAATTCACATATTTGTTAAGTTTAAAAACACATGGAGATCTATTACATTGGACTAGATTCATAACATGTACCCTTTATAATTCAAAAGGCCTGTCCAATTACGCCTCATGCCTCCTCTGAACTGCTAGTATTTTTATTCTGTTTGGGTTATTTTTCTCTATCATATTATGATTCGTAGTCAGAGTCTAATAGGGTATGGGTTAGTGTCAGGGATTCAGTTTTTGGAATGGAAAATAGGAAAATAAATCCAATGTTTATGCAAATATGTTCTACACAAAATCTTCGCACAATCATCCAGAAAAATGCCTTGACAATACCCTTGCCCCATGTAAGACGCAATTCGAGAAGAAGAGTTAGAAAATCATTGAATACATATGTGGAATGAAAAATGCTCAGGAGTTCACAACTTTGGAGGTGGTAGAGGAGTTTCCAGAAGTAAGGGACAGGATAAACACTCCACAAACATGGAATTCTGCTGGCCTAAAGACTTCTTGAGAAACTGCCTCTGAGAATGGGCTTTTGAAATATATGTTGTTGTCAGGAGCTTTAGCTTCTTTTGTAGTGAGACCATCAAAGCTGGGTCTTCATCTATGTGACCTGGAGGATATGGTTTCTGATTTTCCAATGAACATGAGGCAGAAGTGCTGAATTCTCTCTTTGTAGGTAAACTGTGGCCATTGGGGGCTAAGTGTCTCCCCGTGGGGACTCTGAAGGCATTTGGTCATCCTCCACTTTTCGTGGTGTTTCTTGCTGCTGCACTAGGAGTTTGGTATTTGCTTCACGAAATACAAGGAGTTTAACTGGGACACAGTGCTGGAGGGAGTTCTGTCACGTGTGGTGGGTCAGGGTCCTAGGAGAATGCACCAACCATGATTCTATCTTACAGAGCGTGGCCCCTTGACCATAGCAACCTGATTCTGAACATTGTTCTGAAACCTCTTCATATAAAAAGATGCCTTTACATATAAGGGTCTGCTGGGTGCACCATGTCAGTCACAAGCCATTTGGAAGCCCATCGCAGATCCACATGGCCCCACCACAGATGTTTTATCACACACCTGCATACCACTGCTCTAGACCCACTACTCAGCAGGCCCCACCATACTGGCATCTCTGTTCTTCATCATTTTCATGAAACCCGTCAATCAAGGCACCTGTCTGGTACACTCATGATCAGCAACAGGACATCCAAAGGTTCTCCAGTGCCACCTGGTCATGGGAATTTCAAAGATTGCATGGTATTTATCTAGCCGTTTTTAAAGGATGAAGTTGGAGGCACTGTGGGTTTCCATTCATTCAGGAACCATTAAATGGTGAGAAAGATCATTTCAATGAAATCTCTGGAGAACTCTAACAAACAAGGCTTCCCAAAGAGTGGCCAAAACGTCACATGAAACCAGGCCCACTGAGGTGTACAATGTGAGGTCCATGTGTGTTTTGACTCTCAACTATGGCTGCCAGGTCTTTAAGAATAAAATCATGTGATATCCTGGCTGAGATTCCCAGTGTTCTGTGGAAAGTCACCCTGGGCTTCGATCTCAGTTTCCAGGGGGGGCTCTCATGAGTGGCCTCGGAAAATCCCAACTCAATTCATGGCAATACTTCTCTGAGTTCAGTTCCAGAACTCAGTCTCCAAGGGAATCACACCAGAGTTCAAGCCCAGGCGGACCCAGTCCTCTCTTCCACCGCCACACAAATGACCACAATTCAAACCAAAACACTGCCAAAAGGCCCTCATCTTCTTCCATATAGACAATACTCATAACCTCTGGCTGGAGGTTTCCATGAGGGGCGCAGCCTAAGACAGTGTCCACAATAAGCTCCCTTGCCCATCATTTGCCTAATGTCAGGGTGGCCTGGACACCCTTCCTTTGAACCAGGAGTGATCAAATAGGCCTGCCTTTAATACTGCTCAGCTTCTCCGCTTGGAGACCTGCTGATCTTGGGGTATAGATTCTTTGTGTGAATTGGAGTCATGAGAAAACCCAAGCACATAATGGCTAGCCTCTGCAGGGCTTTGAAAAACTCATTTGACCCAAAGAATCCCTATTCTCACTTGATGGAGGACAGGAACCTTACAGAGGAAGGCAAGAGACTTCATCCACATTGACTGCTTTTTTGCCTTATTGGCTATGGATGCACATATGGGATCTTTCTTGAGATCCATCAGGTGCTGACAATCTAAGCCACAGCCTTACACAGGGCCAAGAGGCTGATTCAGACACATCCCTTTGCAAAGCAATTAAGCAAAGAGCCACAAGTGATGCCCGTTCGTTTGCATTTGAAAACTGTTTTCTTCAGGCTTCACAAAGGGGTGTCCTGAGGCAAAGACCTTGCTGACATCCAGGGAAACAGAACAATAGGTAAGCAAAAGGCCCAAAGCAGGGTTTCTCCACTGAGAACTTAATGGGCCCACTGATATCTGAGTTTTCTGAGATGTTCACTATTCATTTCAGCTATCTAGTACATGGCAATGTCACCAAGCTTGGAGGTGGTACATATCTTGGACACAAAACCATGAGCCTATTGTGAAGAGGGGCCAGAATTCAGGAAAAAACCAGAAATTTAGGAAGATAGTAGATTTTGCCCATAGATACGGCAAGACCCAGTCCATTCATAAATTGGGCAGGATGAATGCTGGAAGCTTTCTACTAGACAGGACACATTCATTGATGCATTCTCTTTTCTAATGTCTACAACCACGGACACAGTGCGATACACAGACATAGCAACACTCGCCTTGTCAAAAGACTTGCTAGAAACAGTCCACTCCAAACCAAACCAACCGCCTTTCCTAGCTCTTCTCAGAACATGAGACCAAACCACAGACTCACACCCACACCCACAAAGCCACCTCCTTCCCCCAAGTAGGTCTGTGACTACCCGCATTGTCCTCTGACTGGTGGGCCATACTATGTTCCCCCGAAATGGCCTGTCCTGTATCAGATCTGGACTCCTTGGCCTATTCTGTTAAGTTATCAGGAGCCAGGGGTGAGCCACTACCTGCTTTCTCAGGAAAGACCCCCTCAGAGCTTCCTTGGCAATTGGCCATCCGCACATCTGTAGGTACCAAGAAAGACTGACTCTGTCCTTGGTAAATCTAAACAAGTGAGCCCACTGGGACTGGCACTGTGACTGCCTCTGGGTGCCTGGCTTCCTGGATCCCAAGTTCAGAGAGTTCCATCACCAAGGAAGTGTGGTGAGGTCACTTCCTTCAGGAACTGAATGAGGTCACTGCCTTGGAAACCACTCTGTCCTGTTGATTCCAAGGGTCCCATGAGATGGAGGCTGCCCCTGCTTCCTGTGACACTTTCACAAGTTAGAATGGTATATCAACCATAGGCACCCAGGAAAAGCTCTCCACACAGGCCTGGTTTGGTCCATCTTGTCTACATTAAGAAGAGAGAGGCTCATTCAGACACATCTTTTCATCCTGACCAGGTTGTTTGCCACAGAAGATGACTTCTGCTCTCTCAGGTCCTTCCTGGCTGCCTACATCTTCTCCAGGGATCATTTCTGCATGGACCTTTGAGGTTCTCAGCAGGTGGAAGATCCCCTACATTCCTGTATTGTAAGACCAACTCTGTCCCTGCTCTTCTGTAAAGTTAGATTGAGGGAAAAGTAAATGCTTGGGGTTAAGAACATGTTCGATTTGGGTTAGAAATCATTCTGCTGGATGAAGAATGGTATTGGGAACCTGTGATATTTATAATAATATAGAGGTGAAATATATGTATGAAAACAGAAATCTAAGTAAGATTTGCAGGCCAGAAGGGCATTGGGCCCTTGATTGAAATACTTAGGTTTGAATTACATTCTGTACAGATGTCTCTGACAAATCCATATACAATGGCATAGGACCTTGTACCTTGGATGATTGAATGTAGAAGAGAAGATCCAGTCAAAAAGGGATAGGAGGTAGGATTAGGAAGATAGTCAGTAGGTTTAGGAAGAAGAGTGGGTATAATATTTGGACCAAAAGTTCTTTAGCAATAGGGTGTCTGTTAGAGAGTGAATGTAAATGTCAGCACATGTGAAGAGTCAGTCACAATGATGAACTGGGGAAGATATGTAGGAAAGCAGATATGAATATAGACATTAGGAAATCAGGAAAAGTATAAAGTGAGTGATAGGATTTGACATTTTCAACAGGGTTGAGGTTAAATATATAATCTAAGGCAGAAACAAATGTGTAGTCACCAATAGGATTGACATTTGAGAGCATTAGGCAACCTGGACAAGGATGGTTTTAGTAATCCATGCTAACTTTCGAATTAGGCTTTGGTACAATCATACGTGTGACCTTTGCATTTTGTGTCCAGAATATCACTGTGATAAAATATATATGTAGATCAGGTGACATGAGTATTTCTTCAACTATTTTTGGGAGCAATGTATTGAAGACGTATCAATTAGCATTCGGGGGTACAAATAGGTATACCCAGGGTCTATGAGTATAGAGATAATGCATGAATAGACCACACTGTGAAAAAAGAATATAACTGGTTCCAATTTAAATAATGGATTGAATTGATATCTGAAAATATATAGGAAATCTTATATTGATACAGGATCATTCATTCCAACCAGTTATACATCTAATGGTAATATTAGGGTGATGGTTTACCATGAGGGGTGTGTGAGTTTTGGTTCCAAAGTGATTAAGGAAATCCAAAATAATATGCTTGGAAAGAAGTCTCATGAAAAGACCAGTCAAGAAACATGGAGGAATACATGTGTTCTGAAGCAGGATTTGATGGAAACTGAACCAAATGCCTAGAAATTTGTGAACATGAGGATGAAATATATATCCTATGATGTGCATCAACTGAAGAAATAGTAATGTGCCAGTGTTGAATAAAAATAAATGTCCAAATACACATCATGTCCCATAGGAGTCTACTTGCATTGATGTTAAACAGGGTCAGTTACTGAAGAAATGTTAGGACTTCTATTCACCATTCACTGAAGTTAGTTTTCAGTACTAGGAAACAAATACATATTTCAGGTGGATGAATATTTCTGAGAATAATCTTGTGAAAAGTTGATTATAAATCCACATACATGAACATGAATTTAGGGAGTGTAAAATAAGACACATATATTTTATATTTTGAAAAATCTGGAGAGTGTGTGTGTGTGTATATATACATAGATATATATATACATAAACACAAACACAGAGATATTAAGAAGTAAAAATATATATGCCAATTGAAATTCATCATGAAATATATATCATTTAAAGATCCAAAAATATTTATTTTACTGAACATGGATGTATGTATCATGTTGTTCAAGTAGGAAGCTCACCCATAGGTTGATTTTCAGTTCAAACAGCATTTAGGAGGAGTGATTTCTTCTCACAGATTGTATCTGCCAAGTCAGCCACCTCAAAAGAATGTAGCTGGGAAACCAGGTAGGATTTTGTATGTGCATGTAAAAAGACATGTGCTGAATAGGCTGCAAAGAAAGGGAGACAGGAATTCACATATTTGTTAAGTTTAAAAACACATGGAGATCTATTACATTGGACTAGATTCATAACATGTACCCTTTATAATTCAAAAGGCCTGTCCAATTACGCCTCATGCCTCCTCTGAACTGCTAGTATTTTTATTCTGTTTGGGATATTTTTCTCTATCATATTATGATTCGTAGTCAGAGTCTAATAGGGTATGGGTTAGTGTCAGGGATTCAGTTTTTGGAATGGAAAATAGGAAAATAAATCCAATGTTTATGCAAATATGTTCTCCACAAAATCTTCCCACAATCATCCAGAAAAATGCCTTGACAATACCCTTGCCCCATGTAAGACGCAATTCGAGAAGAAGAGTTAGAAAATCATTGAATACATATGTGGAATGAAAAATGCTCAGGAGTTCACAACTTTGGAGGTGGTAGAGGAGTTTCCAGAAGTAAGGGACAGGATAAACACTCCACAAACATGGAGCTCTGCTGGCCTAAAGACTTCTTGAGAAACTGCCTCTGAGAATGGGCTTTTGATATATATGTTGTTGTCAGGAGCTTTAGCTTCTTTTGTAGTGAGACCATCAAAGCTGGGTCTTCATCTATGTGACCTGGAGGATATGGTTTCTGATTTTCCAATGAACATGAGGCAGAAGTGCTGAATTCTCTCTTTGTAGGTAAACTGTGGCCATTGGGGGCTAAGTGTCTCCCCGTGGGGACTCTGAAGCCATTTGGTCATCCTCCACTTTTCGTGGTGTTTCTTGCTGCTGCACTAGGAGTTTGGTATTTGCTTCACGAAATACAAGGAGTTTAACTGGGACACAGTGCTGGAGGGAGTTCTGTCACGTGTGGTGGGTCAGGGTCCTAGGAGAATGCACCAACCATGATTCTATCTTACAGAGCGTGGCCCTTTGACCATAGCAACCTGATTCTGAACATTGTTCTGAAACCTCTTCATATAACAAGATGCCTTTACATATAAGGGTCTGCTGGGTGCACCATGTCAGTCACAAGCCATTTGGAAGCCCATCGCACATCCCCATGGCCCCACCACAGATGTTTTATCACACACCTGCACACCACTGCTCTAGGCCCACTACTCAGCAGGCCCCACCATACTGGCATCTCTGTTCTTCATCATTTTCATGAAACCCGTCAATCAAGGCACCTGTCTGGTACACTCATGATCAGCAACAGGACATCCAAAGGTTCTCCAGTGCCACCTGGTCATGGGAATTTCAAAGATTGCATGGTATTTATCTAGCCGTTTTTAAAGGATGAAGTTGGAGGCACTGTGGGTTTCCATTCATTCAGGAACCATTAAATGGTGAGAAAGATCATTTCAATGAAATCTCTGGAGAACTCTAACAAACAAGGCTTCCCAAAGAGTGGCCAAAACGTCACATGAAACCAGGCCCACTGAGGTGTACAATGTGAGGTCCATGTGTGTTTTGACTCTCAACTATGGCTGCCAGGTCTTTAAGAATAAAATCATGTGATATCCTGGCTGAGATTCCCAGTGTTCTGTGGAAAGTCACCCTGGGCTTCGATCTCAGTTTCCAGGGGGGGCTCTCATGAGTGGCCTCGGAAAATCCCAACTCAATTCATGGCAATACTTCTCTGAGTTCAGTTCCAGAACTCAGTCTCCAAGGGAATCACACCAGAGTTCAAGCCCAGGCGGACCCAGTCCTCTCGTCCACCGCCACACAAATGACCACAATTCAAACCAAAAAACTGCCAAAAGGCCCTCATCTTCTTCCATATAGACGATACTCATAACCTCTGGCTTGAAGTTTCCATTAGGGGCGCAACCTAAGACAGTGTCCACAATAAGCTCCCTTGCCCATCATTTGCCTAATGTCAGGGTGGCCTGGACACCCTTCCTTTGAACCAGGAGTGATCAAATAGGCCTGCCTTTAATACTGCTCAGCTTCTCCGCTTGGAGGCCTGCTGATCTTGGGGTATAGATTCTTTGTGTGAATTGGAGTCATGAGAAAACCCAAGCACATAATGGCTAGCCTCTGCAGGGCTTTGAAAAACTCATTTGACCCAAAGGATCCCTATTCTCACTTGATGGAGGACAGGAACCTTACAGAGGAAGGCAAGAGACTTCATCCACATTGACTGCTTTTTTGCCATATTGGCTATGGATGCACATATGGGATCTTTCTTGAGATCCATCAGGTGCTGACAATCTAAGCCACAGCCTTACACAGGGCCAAGAGGCTGATTCAGACACATCCCTTTCCAAAGCAATTAAGCAAAGAGCCACAAGTGATGCCCTTCGTTTGCATTTGAAAACTGTTTTCTTCAGGCTTCACAAAGGGGTGTCCTGAGGCAAAGACCTTGCTGACATCCAGGGAAACAGAACAATAGGTAAGCAAAAGGCCCAAAGCAGGGTTTCTCCACTGAGAACTTAATGGGCCCACTGATATCTGAGTTTTCTGAGATGCTCACTATTCATTTCAGCTATCTAGTACATGGCAATGTCACCAAGCTTGGAGGTGGTACATATCTTGGACACAAAACCATGAGCCTATTCTGAAGAGTGGCCAGAATTCAGGAAAAAAACAGAAATTTAGGAAGATAGTAGGTTTTGCCCATGGATAAGGCAAGCCCCAGTCCATTCATAAATTGGGCAGGATGAATGCTGGAAGCTTTCTACTAGACAGGACACATCCATTGATGCATTCTCTTTTCTAATGTCTACAACCAGGGACACAGTGCGATACACAGACATAGCAACACTCGCCTTGTCAAAAGACTTGCTAGAAACAGTCCACTCCAAACCAAACCAACCGCCTTTCCTAGCTCTTCTCAGAACATGAGACCAAACCACAGACTCACACCCACACCCACAAAGCCACCTCCTTCCCCCAAGTAGGTCTGTGACTACCCGCAGTGTCCTCTGACAGGTGGGCCATACTATGTTCCCCCGAAATGGCCTGTCCTGTCTCAGATCTGGACTCCTTGGCCTATTCTGTGAAGTTATCAGGAGCCAGGGGTGAGCCACTACCTGCATTCTCAGGAAAGATCCCCTTCAGAGCTTCCTTGGCAATTGGCCATCCGCACATCTGTAGGTACCAAGAAAGACTGACTCTGTCCTTGGTAAATCCAAACAAGGGAGCGCACTGGGACTGGCACTGGGACTGCCTCTGGGTGCCTGGCTTCCTGGATCCCAAGTTCAGAGAGTTCCATCACCAAGGAAGTGTGGTGAGGTCACTTCCTTCAGGAACTGAATGAGGTCACTGCCTTGGAAACCACTCTGTCCTAACTGTTGCTTCCAAGGGTCCCATGAGATGGAGGCTGCCCCTGCTTCCTGTGACACTTTCACAAGTTAGAATGGTATATCAACCATAGGCACCCAGGAAAAGCTCTCCACACAGGCCTGGTTTGGTCCATCTTGTCTACATTAAGAAGAGAGAGGCTCATTCAGACACATCTTTTCATCCTGACCAGGTTGATTGCCACAGAAGATGACTTCTGCTCTCTCAGGTCCTTCCTGGCTGCCTACATCTTCTCCAGGGATCATTTCTGCATGGACCTTTGAGGTTCTCAGCAGGTGGAAGATCCCCTACATTCCTGTATTGTAAGACCAACTCTGTCCCTGCTCTTCTGTAAAGTTAGATTGAGGGAAAAGTAAATGCTTGGGGTTAAGAACATGTTCGATTTGGGTTAGAAATCATTCTGCTGGATGAAGAATGGTATTGGGAACCTGAGATATTTATAATAATATAGAGGTGAAATATATGTATGAAAACAGAAATCTAAGTAAGATTTGAAGGCCAGAAGGGCATTGGGCCCTTGATTGAAATACTTAGCTTTGAATTACATTCTGTACAGATGTCTCTGACAAATCCATATACAATGGCATAGGACCTTGTACCTTGGATGATTGAATGTAGAAGAGAAGATGCAGTCAAAAAGGGATAGTAGGTAGGATTAGGAAGATTGTCAGTAGGTTTAGGAAGAAGAGTGGGTATAATATTTGGACTAAAAGTTCTTTAGCAATAGGGTGTCTGTTAGAGAGTGAATGTAAATGTCAGCACATGTGAAGAGTCAGTCACAATGATGAACTGGGGAAGATATGTAGGAAAGCAGATATGAATATAGACATTAGGAAATCAGGAAAAGTATAAAGTGAGTGATAGGATTTGACATTTTCAACAGGGTTGAGGTTGAATATATAATCTAAGGCAGAAACAAATGTGTAGTCACCAATAGGATTGACATTTGAGAGCATTAGGCAACCTGGACAAGGATGGTTTTAGTAATCCATGCTAACTTTCCAATTAGGCTTTGGTACAATCATAAGTGTGACCTTTGCATTTTGTGTCCAGAATATCACTGTGATAAAATATATATGTAGATCAGGTGACATGAGTATTTCTTCAACTATTTTTGGGAGCAATGTATTGAAGACGTATAACTTAGCATTCGGGGGTACAAATAGGTATACACAAGGTCTATGAGTATAGAGATAATGCATGAATAGACCACACTGTGAATAAAGAATATAACTGGTTCCAATTTAAATAATGGATTGAATTGATATCTGAAAATATATAGGAAATCTTATATTGATACAGGATCATTCATTCCAACCAGTTATACATCTAATGGTAATATTAGGGTGATGGTTTACCATGAGGGGTGTGTGAGTTTTGGTTACAAAGTGATTAAGGAAATCCAAAGTAATATGCTTGGAAAGAAGTCTCATGAAAAGACCAGTCAAGAAACATGGAGGAATACATGTGTTCTGAAGCAGGATTTGATGGAAACTGAACCAAATGCCTAGAAATTTGTGAACATGAGGATGAAATATATATCCTATGATGTGCATCAACTGAAGAAATAGTAATGTGCCAGTGTTGAATAAAAATAAATGTCCAAATACACATCATGTCCCATAGGAGTCTACTTGCATTGATGTTAAACAGGGTCAGTTACTGAAGAAATGTTAGGACTTCTATTCACCATTCACTGAAGTTAGTTTTCAGTACTAGGAAACAAATACGTATTTCAGGTGGATGAATATTTCTGAGAATAATCTTGTTAAAAGTTGATTATAAATCCACATACATGAACATGAATTTAGGGAGTGTAAAATAAGACACATATATTTTATATTTTGAAAAATCTGGAGAGTGTGTGTGTGTGTATATACATAGATATATATACACAAACACAAACACAGAGACATTAAGAAGTAAAAATATATATGCCAATTGAAATTCATCATGAAATATATATCATTTAAAGATCCAAAAATATTTATTTTACTGAACATGGATGTATGTATCATGTTGTTCAAGTAGGAAGCTCACCCATAGGTTGATTTTCAGTTCAAACAGCATTTAGGAGGAGTGATTTCTTCTCACAGATTGTATCTGCCAAGTCAGCCACCTCAAAAGAATATAGCTGGGAAACCAGGTAGGATTCTATATGTGCATGTATAAAGACATGTGCTGAATAGGCTGCAAAGAAAGGGAGACAGGAATTCACATATTTGTTAAGTTTAAAAACACATGGAGATCTATTACATTGGACTAGATTCATAACATGTACCCTTTATAATTCAAAAGGCCTGTCCAACTACGCCTCATGCCTCCTCTGAACTGCTAGTATTTTTATTCTGTTTGGGTTATTTTTCTCTATCATATTATGATTCGTAGTCAGAGTCTAGTAGGGTATGGGTTAGTGTCAGGGATTCAGTTTTTGGAATGGAAAATATGAAATTGAATCCAAGGTGTACGCAAATATGTTCTACACAAAATTTTCCCACAATCATCCAGAAAAATGCCTTGACAATACCCTTGCCCCATGTAAGACGCAATTCGAGAAGAAGTTAGAAAATCATTGAATACATATGTGGAATGAAAAATGCTCAGGAGTTCACAACTTTGGAGGTGGTAGAGGAGTTTCCAGAAGTAAGGGACAGGATAAACACTCCACATACATGGAGCTCTGCTGGCCTAAAGACTTCTTGAGAAACTGCCTCTGAGAATGGGCTTTTGAAATATATGTTGTTGTCAGGAGCTTTAGCTTCTTTTGTAGTGAGACCATCAAAGCTGGGTCTTCATCTATGTGACCTGGAGGATATGGTTTCTGATATTCCAATGAACATGAGGCAGAAGTGCTGAATTCTCTCTTTGTAGGTAAACTGTGGCCATTGGGGGCTAAGTGTCTCCCCGTGGGGACTCTGAAGCCATTTGGTCATCCTCCACTTTTCGTGGTGTTTCTTGCTGCTGCAATAGGAGTTTGGTATTTGCTTCACGAAATACAAGGAGTTTAACTGGGACACAGTGCTGGAGGGAGTTCTGTCACGTGTGGTGGGTCAGGGTCCTAGGAGAATGCACCAACCATGATTCTATCTTACAGAGCGTGGCCCCTTGACCATAGCAACCTGATTCTGAACATTTTTCTGAAACCTCTTCATATAACAAGATGCCTTTACATATAAGGGTCTGCTGGGTGCAACATGTCAGTCACAAGCCATTTGGAAGCCCATCGCAGATCCACATGGCCCCACCACAGATGTTTTATCACACACCTGCACACCACTGCTCTAGGCCCACTACTCAGCAGGCCCCACCATACTGGCATCTCTGTTCTTCATCATTTTCATGAAACCCGTCAATCAAGGCACCTGTCTGGTACACTCATGATCAGCAACAGGACATCCAAAGGTTCTCCAGTGCCACCTGGTCATGGGAATTTCAAAGATTGCATGGTATTTATCTAGCCGTTTTTAAAGGATGAAGTTGGAGGCACTGTGGGTTTCCATTCATTCAGGAACCATTAAATGGTGAGAAAGATCATTTCAATGAAATCTCTGGAGAACTCTAACAAACAAGGCTTCCCAAAGAGTGGCCAAAACGTCACATGAAACCAGGCCCACTGAGGTGTACAATGTGAGGTCCATGTGTGTTTTGACTCTCAACTATGGCTGCCAGGTCTTTAAGAATAAAATCATGTGATATCCTGGCTGAGATTCCCAGTGTTCTGTGGAAAGTCACCCTGGGCTTCGATCTCAGTTTCCAGGGGGGGCTCTCATGAGTGGCCTCGGAAAATCCCAACTCAATTCATGGCAATACTTCTCTGAGTTCAGTTCCAGAACTCAGTCTCCAAGGGAATCACACCAGAGTTCAAGCCCAGGCGGACCCAGTCCTCTCTTCCACCGCCACACAAATGACCACAATTCAAACCAAAACACTGCCAAAAGGCCCTCATCTTCTTCCATATAGACAATACTCATAACCTCTGGCTGGAGGTTTCCATGAGGGGCGCAGCCTAAGACAGTGTCCACAATAAGCTCCCTTGCCCATCATTTGCCTAATGTCAGGGTGGCCTGGACACCCTTCCTTTGAACCAGGAGTGATCAAATAGGCCTGCCTTTAATACTGCTCAGCTTCTCCGCTTGGAGACCTGCTGATCTTGGGGTATAGATTCTTTGTGTGAATTGGAGTCATGAGAAAACCCAAGCACATAATGGCTAGCCTCTGCAGGGCTTTGAAAAACTCATTTGACCCAAAGAATCCCTATTCTCACTTGATGGAGGACAGGAACCTTACAGAGGAAGGCAAGAGACTTCATCCACATTGACTGCTTTTTTGCCTTATTGGCTATGGATGCACATATGGGATCTTTCTTGAGATCCATCAGGTGCTGACAATCTAAGCCACAGCCTTACACAGGGCCAAGAGGCTGATTCAGACACATCCCTTTGCAAAGCAATTAAGCAAAGAGCCACTAGTGATGCCCGTTCGTTTGCATTTGAAAACTGTTTTCTTCAGGCTTCACAAAGGGGTGTCCTGAGGCAAAGACCTTGCTGACATCCAGGGAAACAGAACAATAGGTAAGCAAAAGGCCCAAAGCAGGGTTTCTCCACTGAGAACTTAATGGGCCCACTGATATCTGAGTTTTCTGAGATGTTCACTATTCATTTCAGCTATCTAGTACATGGCAATGTCACCAAGCTTGGAGGTGGTACATATCTTGGACACAAAACCATGAGCCTATTGTGAAGAGGGGCCAGAATTCAGGAAAAAACCAGAAATTTAGGAAGATAGTAGATTTTGCCCATAGATACGGCAAGACCCAGTCCATTCATAAATTGGGCAGGATGAATGCTGGAAGCTTTCTACTAGACAGGACACATTCATTGATGCATTCTCTTTTCTAATGTCTACAACCACGGACACAGTGCGATACACAGACATAGCAACACTCGCCTTGTCAAAAGACTTGCTAGAAACAGTCCACTCCAAACCAAACAAACCGCCTTTCCTAGCTCTTCTCAGAACATGAGACCAAACCACAGACTCACACCCACACCCACAAAGCCACCTCCTTCCCCCAAGTAGGTCTGTGACTACCCGCATTGTCCTCTGACTGGTGGGCCATAATATGTTCCCCCGAAATGGCCTGTCCTGTATCAGATCTGGACTCCTTGGCCTATTCTGTTATCAGGAGCCAGGGGTGAGCCACTACCTGCTTTCTCAGGAAAGACCCCCTCAGAGCTTCCTTGGCAATTGGCCATCCGCACATCTGTAGGTACCAAGAAAGACTGACTCTGTCCTTGGTAAATCTAAACAAGTGAGCCCACTGGGACTGGCACTGTGACTGCCTCTGGGTGCCTGGCTTCCTGGATCCCAAGTTCAGAGAGTTCCATCACCAAGGAAGTGTGGTGAGGTCACTTCCTTCAGGAACTGAATGAGGTCACTGCCTTGGAAACCACTCTGTCCTGTTGATTCCAAGGGTCCCATGAGATGGAGGCTGCCCCTGCTTCCTGTGACACTTTCACAAGTTAGAATGGTATATCAACCATAGGCACCCAGGAAAAGCTCTCCACACAGGCCTGGTTTGGTCCATCTTGTCTACATTAAGAAGAGAGAGGCTCATTCAGACACATCTTTTCATCCTGACCAGGTTGTTTGCCACAGAAGATGACTTCTGCTCTCTCAGGTCCTTCCTGGCTGCCTACATCTTCTCCAGGGATCATTCTGCATGGACCTTTGAGGTTCTCAGCAGGTGGAAGATCCCCTACATTCCTGTATTGTAAGACCAACTCTGTCCCTGCTCTTCTGTAAAGTTAGATTGAGGGAAAAGTAAATGCTTGGGGTTAAGAACATGTTCGATTTGGGTTAGAAATCATTCTGCTGGATGAAGAATGGTATTGGGAACCTGTGATATTTATAATAATATAGAGGTGAAATATATGTATGAAAACAGAAATCTAAGTAAGATTTGCAGGCCAGAAGGGCATTGGGCCCTTGATTGAAATACTTAGCTTTGAATTACATTCTGTACAGATGTCTCTGACAAATCCATATACAATGGCATAGGACCTTGTACCTTGGATGATTGAATGTAGAAGAGAAGATCCAGTCAAAAAGGGATAGGAGGTAGGATTAGGAAGATAGTCAGTAGGTTTAGGAAGAAGAGTGGGTATAATATTTGGACCAAAAGTTCTTTAGCAATAGGGTGTCTGTTAGAGAGTGAATGTAAATGTCAGCACATGTGAAGAGTCAGTCACAATGATGAACTGGGGAAGATATGTAGGAAAGCAGATATGAATATAGACATTAGGAAATCAGGAAAAGTATAAAGTGAGTGATAGGATTTGACATTTTCAACAGGGTTGAGGTTGAATATATAATCTAAGGCAGAAACAAATGTGTAGTCACCAATAGGATTGACATTTGAGAGCATTAGGCAACCTGGACAAGGATGGTTTTAGTAATCCATGCTAACTTTCGAATTAGGCTTTGGTACAATCATAAGTGTGACCTTTGCATTTTGTGTCCAGAATATCACTGTGATAAAATATATATGTAGATCAGGTGACATGAGTATTTCTTCAACTATTTTTGGGAGCAATGTATTGAAGACGTATAAATTAGCATTCGGGGGTACAAATAGGTATACCCAGGGTCTATGAGTATAGAGATAATGCATGAATAGACCACACTGTGAAAAAAGAATATAACTGGTTCCATTTTAAATAATGGATTGAATTGATATCTGAAAATATATAGGAAATCTTATATTGATACAGGATCATTCATTCCAACCAGTTATACATCTAATGGTAATATTAGGGTGATGGTTTACCATGAGGGGTGTGTGAGTTTTGGTTCCAAAGTGATTATGGAAATCCAAAATAATATGCTTGGAAAGAAGTCTCATGAAAAGACCAGTCAAGAAACATGGAGGAATACATGTGTTCTGAAGCAGGATTTGATGGAAACTGAACCAAATGCCTAGAAATTTGTGAACATGAGGATGAAATATATATCCTATGATGTGCATCAACTGAAGAAATAGTAATGTGCCAGTGTTGAATAAAAATAAATGTCCAAATACACATCATGTCCCATAGGAGTCTACTTGCATTGATGTTAAACAGGGTCAGTTACTGAAGAAATGTTAGGACTTCTATTCACCATTCACTGAAGTTAGTTTTCAGTACTAGGAAACAAATACATATTTCAGGTGGATGAATATTTCTGAGAATAATCTTGTGAAAAGTTGATTATAAATCCACATACATGAACATGAATTTAGGGAGTGTAAAATAAGACACATATATTTTATATTTTGAAAAATCTGGAGAGTGTGTGTGTGTATATATATACATAGATATATATATACATAAACACAAACACAGAGATATTAAGAAGTAAAAATATATATGCCAATTGAAATTCATCATGAAATATATATCATTTAAAGATCCAAAAATATTTATTTTACTGAACATGGATGTATGTATCATGTTGTTCAAGTAGGAAGCTCACCCATAGGTTGATTTTCAGTTCAAACAGCATTTAGGAGGAGTGATTTCTTCTCACAGATTGTATCTGCCAAGTCAGCCACCTCAAAAGAATGTAGCTGGGAAACCAGGTAGGATTTTGTATGTGCATGTAAAAAGACATGTGCTGAATAGGCTGCAAAGAAAGGGAGACAGGAATTCACATATTTGTTAAGTTTAAAAACACATGGAGATCTATTACATTGGACTAGATTCATAACATGTACCCTTTATAATTCAAAAGGCCTGTCCAATTACGCCTCATGCCTCCTCTGAACTGCTAGTATTTTTATTCTGTTTGGGATATTTTTCTCTATCATATTATGATTCGTAGTCAGAGTCTAATAGGGTATGGGTTAGTGTCAGGGATTCAGTTTTTGGAATGGAAAATAGGAAAATAAATCCAATGTTTATGCAAATATGTTCTCCACAAAATCTTCCCACAATCATCCAGAAAAATGCCTTGACAATACCCTTGCCCCATGTAAGACGCAATTCGAGAAGAAGAGTTAGAAAATCATTGAATACATATGTGGAATGAAAAATGCTCAGGAGTTCACAACTTTGGAGGTGGTAGAGGAGTTTCCAGAAGTAAGGGACAGGATAAACACTCCACAAACATGGAGCTCTGCTGGCCTAAAGACTTCTTGAGAAACTGCCTCTGAGAATGGGCTTTTGATATATATGTTGTTGTCAGGAGCTTTAGCTTCTTTTGTAGTGAGACCATCAAAGCTGGGTCTTCATCTATGTGACCTGGAGGATATGGTTTCTGATTTTCCAATGAACATGAGGCAGAAGTGCTGAATTCTCTCTTTGTAGGTAAACTGTGGCCATTGGGGGCTAAGTGTCTCCCCGTGGGGACTCTGAAGCCATTTGGTCATCCTCCACTTTTCGTGGTGTTTCTTGCTGCTGCACTAGGAGTTTGGTATTTGCTTCACGAAATACAAGGAGTTTAACTGGGACACAGTGCTGGAGGGAGTTCTGTCACGTGTGGTGGGTCAGGGTCCTAGGAGAATGCACCAACCATGATTCTATCTTACAGAGCGTGGCCCTTTGACCATAGCAACCTGATTCTGAACATTGTTCTGAAACCTCTTCATATAACAAGATGCCTTTACATATAAGGGTCTGCTGGGTGCACCATGTCAGTCACAAGCCATTTGGAAGCCCATCGCACATCCCCATGGCCCCACCACAGATGTTTTATCACACACCTGCACACCACTGCTCTAGGCCCACTACTCAGCAGGCCCCACCATACTGGCATCTCTGTTCTTCATCATTTTCATGAAACCCGTCAATCAAGGCACCTGTCTGGTACACTCATGATCAGCAACAGGACATCCAAAGGTTCTCCAGTGCCACCTGGTCATGGGAATTTCAAAGATTGCATGGTATTTATCTAGCCGTTTTGAAAGGATGAAGTTGGAGGCACTGTGGGTTTCCATTCATTCAGGAACCATTAAATGGTGAGAAAGATCATTTCAATGAAATCTCTGGAGAACTCTAACAAACAAGGCTTCCCAAAGAGTGGCCAAAACGTCACATGAAACCAGGCCCACTGAGGTGTACAATGTGAGGTCCATGTGTGTTTTGACTCTCAACTATGGCTGCCAGGTCTTTAAGAATAAAATCATGTGATATCCTGGCTGAGATTCCCAGTGTTCTGTGGAAAGTCACCCTGGGCTTCGATCTCAGTTTCCAGGGGGGGCTCTCATGAGTGGCCTCGGAAAATCCCAACTCAATTCATGGCAATACTTCTCTGAGTTCAGTTCCAGAACTCAGTCTCCAAGGGAATCACACCAGAGTTCAAGCCCAGGCGGACCCAGTCCTCTCGTCCACCGCCACACAAATGACCACAATTCAAACCAAAAAACTGCCAAAAGGCCCTCATCTTCTTCCATATAGACGATACTCATAACCTCTGGCTTGAAGTTTCCATTAGGGGCGCAACCTAAGACAGTGTCCACAATAAGCTCCCTTGCCCATCATTTGCCTAATGTCAGGGTGGCCTGGACACCCTTCCTTTGAACCAGGAGTGATCAAATAGGCCTGCCTTTAATACTGCTCAGCTTCTCCGCTTGGAGGCCTGCTGATCTTGGGGTATAGATTCTTTGTGTGAATTGGAGTCATGAGAAAACCCAAGCACATAATGGCTAGCCTCTGCAGGGCTTTGAAAAACTCATTTGACCCAAAGGATCCCTATTCTCACTTGATGGAGGACAGGAACCTTACAGAGGAAGGCAAGAGACTTCATCCACATTGACTGCTTTTTTGCCATATTGGCTATGGATGCACATATGGGATCTTTCTTGAGATCCATCAGGTGCTGACAATCTAAGCCACAGCCTTACACAGGGCCAAGAGGCTGATTCAGACACATCCCTTTCCAAAGCAATTAAGCAAAGAGCCACAAGTGATGCCCTTCGTTTGCATTTGAAAACTGTTTTCTTCAGGCTTCACAAAGGGGTGTCCTGAGGCAAAGACCTTGCTGACATCCAGGGAAACAGAACAATAGGTAAGCAAAAGGCCCAAAGCAGGGTTTCTCCACTGAGAACTTAATGGGCCCACTGATATCTGAGTTTTCTGAGATGCTCACTATTCATTTCAGCTATCTAGTACATGGCAATGTCACCAAGCTTGGAGGTGGTACATATCTTGGACACAAAACCATGAGCCTATTCTGAAGAGTGGCCAGAATTCAGGAAAAAAACAGAAATTTAGGAAGATAGTAGGTTTTGCCCATGGATAAGGCAAGCCCCAGTCCATTCATAAATTGGGCAGGATGAATGCTGGAAGCTTTCTACTAGACAGGACACATCCATTGATGCATTCTCTTTTCTAATGTCTACAACCAGGGACACAGTGCGATACACAGACATAGCAACACTCGCCTTGTCAAAAGACTTGCTAGAAACAGTCCACTCCAAACCAAACCAACCGCCTTTCCTAGCTCTTCTCAGAACATGAGACCAAACCACAGACTCACACCCACACCCACAAAGCCACCTCCTTCCCCCAAGTAGGTCTGTGACTACCCGCAGTGTCCTCTGACAGGTGGACCATACTATGTTCCCCCGAAATGGCCTGTCCTGTCTCAGATCTGGACTCCTTGGCCTATTCTGTGAAGTTATCAGGAGCCAGGGGTGAGCCACTACCTGCATTCTCAGGAAAGATCCCCTTCAGAGCTTCCTTGGCAATTGGCCATCCACACATCTGTAGGTACCAAGAAAGACTGACTCTGTCCTTGGTAAATCCAAACAAGGGAGCGCACTGGGACTGGCACTGGGACTGCCTCTGGGTGCCTGGCTTCCTGGATCCCAAGTTCAGAGAGTTCCATCACCAAGGAAGTGTGGTGAGGTCACTTCCTTCAGGAACTGAATGAGGTCACTGCCTTGGAAACCACTCTGTCCTAACTGTTGCTTCCAAGGGTCCCATGAGATGGAGGCTGCCCCTGCTTCCTGTGACACTTTCACAAGTTAGAATGGTATATCAACCATAGGCACCCAGGAAAAGCTCTCCACACAGGCCTGGTTTGGTCCATCTTGTCTACATTAAGAAGAGAGAGGCTCATTCAGACACATCTTTTCATCCTGACCAGGTTGATTGCCACAGAAGATGACTTCTGCTCTCTCAGGTCCTTCCTGGCTGCCTACATCTTCTCCAGGGATCATTTCTGCATGGACCTTTGAGGTTCTCAGCAGGTGGAAGATCCCCTACATTCCTGTATTGTAAGACCAACTCTGTCCCTGCTCTTCTGTAAAGTTAGATTGAGGGAAAAGTAAATGCTTGGGGTTAAGAACATGTTCGATTTGGGTTAGAAATCATTCTGCTGGATGAAGAATGGTATTGGGAACCTGAGATATTTATAATAATATAGAGGTGAAATATATGTATGAAAACAGAAATCTAAGTAAGATTTGAAGGCCAGAAGGGCATTGGGCCCTTGATTGAAATACTTAGCTTTGAATTACATTCTGTACAGATGTCTCTGACAAATCCATATACAATGGCATAGGACCTTGTACCTTGGATGATTGAATGTAGAAGAGAAGATGCAGTCAAAAAGGGATAGTAGGTAGGATTAGGAAGATTGTCAGTAGGTTTAGGAAGAAGAGTGGGTATAATATTTGGACTAAAAGTTCTTTAGCAATAGGGTGTCTGTTAGAGAGTGAATGTAAATGTCAGCACATGTGAAGAGTCAGTCACAATGATGAACTGGGGAAGATATGTAGGAAAGCAGATATGAATATAGACATTAGGAAATCAGGAAAAGTATAAAGTGAGTGATAGGATTTGACATTTTCAACAGGGTTGAGGTTGAATATATAATCTAAGGCAGAAACAAATGTGTAGTCACCAATAGGATTGACATTTGAGAGCATTAGGCAACCTGGACAAGGATGGTTTTAGTAATCCATGCTAACTTTCCAATTAGGCTTTGGTACAATCATAAGTGTGACCTTTGCATTTTGTGTCCAGAATATCACTGTGATAAATATATATGTAGATCAGGTGACATGAGTATTTCTTCAACTATTTTTGGGAGCAATGTATTGAAGACGTATAAGTTAGCATTCGGGGGTACAAATAGGTATACACAGGGTCTATGAGTATAGAGATAATGCATGAATAGACCACACTGTGAATAAAGAATATAACTGGTTCCAATTTAAATAATGGATTGAATTGATATCTGAAAATATATAGGAAATCTTATATTGATACAGGATCATTCATTCCAACCAGTTATACATCTAATGGTAATATTAGGGTGATGGTTTACCATGAGGGGTGTGTGAGTTTTGGTTCCAAAGTGATTAAGGAAATCCAAAGTAATATGCTTGGAAAGAAGTCTCATGAAAAGACCAGTCAAGAAACATGGAGGAATACATGTGTTCTGAAGCAGGATTTGATTGAAAGTGAACCAAATGCCTAGAAATTTGTGAACATGAGGATGAAATATATATCCTATGATGTGCATCAACTGAAGAAATAGTAATGTGCCAGTGTTGAATAAAAATAAATGTCCAAATACACATCATGTCCCATAGGAGTCTACTTGCATTGATGTTAAACAGGGTCAGTTACTGAAGAAATGTTAGGACTTCTATTCACCATTCACTGAAGTTAGTTTTCAGTACTAGGAAACAAATACGTATTTCAGGTGGATGAATATTTCTGAGAATAATCTTGTGAAAAGTTGATTATAAATCCACATACATGAACATGAATTTAGGGAGTGTAAAATAAGACACATATATTTTATATTTTGAAAAATCTGGAGAGTGTGTGTGTGTATATATACATAGATATATATACACAAACACAAACACAGAGACATTAAGAAGTAAAAATATATATGCCAATTGAAATTCATCATGAAATATATATCATTTAAAGATCCAAAAATATTTATTTTACTGAACATGGATGTATGTATCATGTTGTTCAAGTAGGAAGCTCACCCATAGGTTGATTTTCAGTTCAAACAGCATTTAGGAGGAGTGATTTCTTCTCACAGATTGTATCTGCCAAGTCAGCCACCTCAAAAGAATATAGCTGGGAGACCAGGTAGGATTCTATATGTGCATGTAAAAAGACATGTGCTGAATAGGCTGCAAAGAAAGGGAGACAGGAATTCACATATTTGTTAAGTTTAAAAACACATGGAGATCTATTACATTGGACTAGATTCATAACATGTACCCTTTATAATTCAAAAGGCCTGTCCAACTACGCCTCATGCCTCCTCTGAACTGCTAGTATTTTTATTCTGTTTGGGTTATTTTTCTCTATCATATTATGATTCGTAGTCAGAGTCTAGTAGGGTATGGGTTAGTGTCAGGGATTCAGTTTTTGGAATGGAAAATATGAAATTGAATCCAAGGTGTACGCAAATATGTTCTACACAAAATTTTCCCACAATCATCCAGAAAAATGCCTTGACAATACCCTTGCCCCATGTAAGACGCAATTCGAGAAGAAGTTAGAAAATCATTGAATACATATGTGGAATGAAAAATGCTCAGGAGTTCACAACTTTGGAGGTGGTAGAGGAGTTTCCAGAAGTAAGGGACAGGATAAACACTCCACATACATGGAGCTCTGCTGGCCTAAAGACTTCTTGAGAAACTGCCTCTGAGAATGGGCTTTTGAAATATATGTTGTTGTCAGGAGCTTTAGCTTCTTTTGTAGTGAGACCATCAAAGCTGGGTCTTCATCTATGTGACCTGGAGGATATGGTTTCTGATATTCCAATGAACATGAGGCAGAAGTGCTGAATTCTCTCTTTGTAGGTAAACTGTGGCCATTGGGGGCTAAGTGTCTCCCCGTGGGGACTCTGAAGCCATTTGGTCATCCTCCACTTTTCGTGGTGTTTCTTGCTGCTGCAATAGGAGTTTGGTATTTGCTTCACGAAATACAAGGAGTTTAACTGGGACACAGTGCTGGAGGGAGTTCTGTCACGTGTGGTGGGTCAGGGTCCTAGGAGAATGCACCAACCATGATTCTATCTTACAGAGCGTGGCCCCTTGACCATAGCAACCTGATTCTGAACATTTTTCTGAAACCTCTTCATATAACAAGATGCCTTTACATATAAGGGTCTGCTGGGTGCAACATGTCAGTCACAAGCCATTTGGAAGCCCATCGCAGATCCACATGGCCCCACCACAGATGTTTTATCACACACCTGCACACCACTGCTCTAGGCCCACTACTCAGCAGGCCCCACCATACTGGCATCTCTGTTCTTCATCATTTTCATGAAACCCGTCAATCAAGGCACCTGTCTGGTACACTCATGATCAGCAACAGGACATCCAAAGGTTCTCCAGTGCCACCTGGTCATGGGAATTTCAAAGATTGCATGGTATTTATCTAGCCGTTTTGAAAGGATGAAGTTGGAGGCACTGTGGGTTTCCATTCATTCAGGAACCATTAAATGGTGAGAAAGATCATTTCCATGAAATCTCTGGAGAACTCTAACAAACAAGGCTTCCCAAAGAGTGGCCAAAACGTCACATGAAACCAGGCCCACTGAGGTGTACAATGTGAGGTCCATGTGTGTTTTGACTCTCAACTATGGCTGCCAGGTCTTTAAGAATAAAATCATGTGATATCCTGGCTGAGATTCCCAGTGTTCTGTGGAAAGTCACCCTGGGCTTCGATCTCAGTTTCCAGGGGGGGCTCTCATGAGTGGCCTCGGAAAATCCCAACTCAATTCATGGCAATACTTCTCTGAGTTCAGTTCCAGAACTCAGTCTCCAAGGGAATCACACCAGAGTTCAAGCCCAGGCGGACCCAGTCCTCTCGTCCACCGCCACACAAATGACCACAATTCAAACCAAAAAACTGCCAAAAGGCCCTCATCTTCTTCCATATAGACGATACTCATAACCTCTGGCTTGAAGTTTCCATTAGGGGCGCAACCTAAGACAGTGTCCACAATAAGCTCCCTTGCCCATCATTTGCCTAATGTCAGGGTGGCCTGGACACCCTTCCTTTGAACCAGGAGTGATCAAATAGGCCTGCCTTTAATACTGCTCAGCTTCTCCGCTTGGAGGCCTGCTGATCTTGGGGTATAGATTCTTTGTGTGAATTGGAGTCATGAGAAAACCCAAGCACATAATGGCTAGCCTCTGCAGGGCTTTGAAAAACTCATTTGACCCAAAGGATCCCTATTCTCACTTGATGGAGGACAGGAACCTTACAGAGGAAGGCAAGAGACTTCATCCACATTGACTGCTTTTTTGCCATATTGGCTATGGATGCACATATGGGATCTTTCTTGAGATCCATCAGGTGCTGACAATCTAAGCCACAGCCTTACACAGGGCCAAGAGGCTGATTCAGACACATCCCTTTCCAAAGCAATTAAGCAAAGAGCCACAAGTGATGCCCTTCGTTTGCATTTGAAAACTGTTTTCTTCAGGCTTCACAAAGGGGTGTCCTGAGGCAAAGACCTTGCTGACATCCAGGGAAACAGAACAATAGGTAAGCAAAAGGCCCAAAGCAGGGTTTCTCCACTGAGAACTTAATGGGCCCACTGATATCTGAGTTTTCTGAGATGCTCACTATTCATTTCAGCTATCTAGTACATGGCAATGTCACCAAGCTTGGAGGTGGTACATATCTTGGACACAAAACCATGAGCCTATTCTGAAGAGTGGCCAGAATTCAGGAAAAAAACAGAAATTTAGGAAGATAGTAGGTTTTGCCCATGGATAAGGCAAGCCCCAGTCCATTCATAAATTGGGCAGGATGAATGCTGGAAGCTTTCTACTAGACAGGACACATCCATTGATGCATTCTCTTTTCTAATGTCTACAACCAGGGACACAGTGCGATACACAGACATAGCAACACTCGCCTTGTCAAAAGACTTGCTAGAAACAGTCCACTCCAAACCAAACCAACCGCCTTTCCTAGCTCTTCTCAGAACATGAGACCAAACCACAGACTCACACCCACACCCACAAAGCCACCTCCTTCCCCCAAGTAGGTCTGTGACTACCCGCAGTGTCCTCTGACAGGTGGACCATACTATGTTCCCCCGAAATGGCCTGTCCTGTCTCAGATCTGGACTCCTTGGCCTATTCTGTGAAGTTATCAGGAGCCAGGGGTGAGCCACTACCTGCATTCTCAGGAAAGATCCCCTTCAGAGCTTCCTTGGCAATTGGCCATCCACACATCTGTAGGTACCAAGAAAGACTGACTCTGTCCTTGGTAAATCCAAACAAGGGAGCGCACTGGGACTGGCACTGGGACTGCCTCTGGGTGCCTGGCTTCCTGGATCCCAAGTTCAGAGAGTTCCATCACCAAGGAAGTGTGGTGAGGTCACTTCCTTCAGGAACTGAATGAGGTCACTGCCTTGGAAACCACTCTGTCCTAACTGTTGCTTCCAAGGGTCCCATGAGATGGAGGCTGCCCCTGCTTCCTGTGACACTTTCACAAGTTAGAATGGTATATCAACCATAGGCACCCAGGAAAAGCTCTCCACACAGGCCTGGTTTGGTCCATCTTGTCTACATTAAGAAGAGAGAGGCTCATTCAGACACATCTTTTCATCCTGACCAGGTTGATTGCCACAGAAGATGACTTCTGCTCTCTCAGGTCCTTCCTGGCTGCCTACATCTTCTCCAGGGATCATTTCTGCATGGACCTTTGAGGTTCTCAGCAGGTGGAAGATCCCCTACATTCCTGTATTGTAAGACCAACTCTGTCCCTGCTCTTCTGTAAAGTTAGATTGAGGGAAAAGTAAATGCTTGGGGTTAAGAACATGTTCGATTTGGGTTAGAAATCATTCTGCTGGATGAAGAATGGTATTGGGAACCTGAGATATTTATAATAATATAGAGGTGAAATATATGTATGAAAACAGAAATCTAAGTAAGATTTGAAGGCCAGAAGGGCATTGGGCCCTTGATTGAAATACTTAGCTTTGAATTACATTCTGTACAGATGTCTCTGACAAATCCATATACAATGGCATAGGACCTTGTACCTTGGATGATTGAATGTAGAAGAGAAGATGCAGTCAAAAAGGGATAGTAGGTAGGATTAGGAAGATTGTCAGTAGGTTTAGGAAGAAGAGTGGGTATAATATTTGGACTAAAAGTTCTTTAGCAATAGGGTGTCTGTTAGAGAGTGAATGTAAATGTCAGCACATGTGAAGAGTCAGTCACAATGATGAACTGGGGAAGATATGTAGGAAAGCAGATATGAATATAGACATTAGGAAATCAGGAAAAGTATAAAGTGAGTGATAGGATTTGACATTTTCAACAGGGTTGAGGTTGAATATATAATCTAAGGCAGAAACAAATGTGTAGTCACCAATAGGATTGACATTTGAGAGCATTAGGCAACCTGGACAAGGATGGTTTTAGTAATCCATGCTAACTTTCCAATTAGGCTTTGGTACAATCATAAGTGTGACCTTTGCATTTTGTGTCCAGAATATCACTGTGATAAAATATATATGTAGATCAGGTGACATGAGTATTTCTTCAACTATTATTGGGAGCAATGTATTGAAGACGTATAAGTTAGCATTCGGGGGTACAAATAGGTATACACAGGGTCTATGAGTATAGAGATAATGCATGAATAGACCACACTGTGAATAAAGAATATAACTGGTTCCAATTTAAATAATGGATTGAATTGATATCTGAAAATATATAGGAAATCTTATATTGATACAGGATCATTCATTCCAACCAGTTATACATCTAATGGTAATATTAGGGTGATGGTTTACCATGAGGGGTGTGTGAGTTTTGGTTCCAAAGTGATTAAGGAAATCCAAAGTAATATGCTTGGAAAGAAGTCTCATGAAAAGACCAGTCAAGAAACATGGAGGAATACATGTGTTCTGAAGCAGGATTTGATTGAAAGTGAACCAAATGCCTAGAAATTTGTGAACATGAGGATGAAATATATATCCTATGATGTGCATCAACTGAAGAAATAGTAATGTGCCAGTGTTGAATAAAAATAAATGTCCAAATACACATCATGTCCCATAGGAGTCTACTTGCATTGATGTTAAACAGGGTCAGTTACTGAAGAAATGTTAGGACTTCTATTCACCATTCACTGAAGTTAGTTTTCAGTACTAGGAAACAAATACGTATTTCAGGTGGATGAATATTTCTGAGAATAATCTTGTGAAAAGTTGATTATAAATCCACATACATGAACATGAATTTAGGGAGTGTAAAATAAGACACATATATTTTATATTTTGAAAAATCTGGAGAGTGTGTGTGTGTATATATACATAGATATATATACACAAACACAAACACAGAGACATTAAGAAGTAAAAATATATATGCCAATTGAAATTCATCATGAAATATATATCATTTAAAGATCCAAAAATATTTATTTTACTGAACATGGATGTATGTATCATGTTGTTCAAGTAGGAAGCTCACCCATAGGTTGATTTTCAGTTCAAACAGCATTTAGGAGGAGTGATTTCTTCTCACAGATTGTATCTGCCAAGTCAGCCACCTCAAAAGAATATAGCTGGGAAACCAGGTAGGATTCTATATGTGCATGTAAAAAGACATGTGCTGAATAGGCTGCAAAGAAAGGGAGACAGGAATTCACATATTTGTTAAGTTTAAAAACACATGGAGATCTATTACATTGGACTAGATTCATAACATGTACCCTTTATAATTCAAAAGGCCTGTCCAACTACGCCTCATGCCTCCTCTGAACTGCTAGTATTTTTATTCTGTTTGGGTTATTTTTCTCTATCATATTATGATTCGTAGTCAGAGTCTAGTAGGGTATGGGTTAGTGTCAGGGATTCAGTTTTTGGAATGGAAAATATGAAATTGAATCCAAGGTGTACGCAAATATGTTCTACACAAAATTTTCCCACAATCATCCAGAAAAATGCCTTGACAATACCCTTGCCCCATGTAAGACGCAATTCGAGAAGAAGTTAGAAAATCATTGAATTCATATGTGGAATGAAAAATGCTCAGGAGTTCACAACTTTGGAGGTGGTAGAGGAGTTTCCAGAAGTAAGGGACAGGATAAACACTCCACATACATGGAGCTCTGCTGGCCTAAAGACTTCTTGAGAAACTGCCTCTGAGAATGGGCTTTTGAAATATATGTTGTTGTCAGGAGCTTTAGCTTCTTTTGTAGTGAGACCATCAAAGCTGGGTCTTCATCTATGTGACCTGGAGGATATGGTTTCTGATATTCCAATGAACATGAGGCAGAAGTGCTGAATTCTCTCTTTGTAGGTAAACTGTGGCCATTGGGGGCTAAGTGTCTCCCCGTGGGGACTCTGAAGCCATTTGGTCATCCTCCACTTTTCGTGGTGTTTCTTGCTGCTGCACTAGGAGTTTGGTATTTGCTTCACGAAATACAAGGAGTTTAACTGGGACACAGTGCTGGAGGGAGTTCTGTCACGTGTGGTGGGTCAGGGTCCTAGGAGAATGCACCAACCATGATTCTATCTTACAGAGCGTGGCCCCTTGACCATAGCAACCTGATTCTGAACATTGTTCTGAAACCTCTTCATATAAAAAGATGCCTTTACATATAAGGGTCTGCTGGGTGCAACATGTCAGTCACAAGCCATTTGGAAGCCCATCGCAGATCCACATGGCCCCACCACAGATGTTTTATCACACACCTGCATACCACTGCTCTAGACCCACTACTCAGCAGGCCCCACCATACTGGCATCTCTGTTCTTCATCATTTTCATGAAACCCGTCAATCAAGGCACCTGTCTGGTACACTCATGATCAGCAACAGGACATCCAAAGGTTCTCCAGTGCCACCTGGTCATGGGAATTTCAAAGATTGCATGGTATTTATCTAGCCGTTTTTAAAGGATGAAGTTGGAGGCACTGTGGGTTTCCATTCATTCAGGAACCATTAAATGGTGAGAAAGATCATTTCAATGAAATCTCTGGAGAACTCTAACAAACAAGGCTTCCCAAAGAGTGGCCAAAACGTCACATGAAACCAGGCCCACTGAGGTGTACAATGTGAGGTCCATGTGTGTTTTGACTCTCAACTATGGCTGCCAGGTCTTTAAGAATAAAATCATGTGATATCCTGGCTGAGATTCCCAGTGTTCTGTGGAAAGTCACCCTGGGCTTCGATCTCAGTTTCCAGGGGGGGCTCTCATGAGTGGCCTCGGAAAATCCCAACTCAATTCATGGCAATACTTCTCTGAGTTCAGTTCCAGAACTCAGTCTCCAAGGGAATCACACCAGAGTTCAAGCCCAGGCGGACCCAGTCCTCTCTTCCACCGCCACACAAATGACCACAATTCAAACCAAAACACTGCCAAAAGGCCCTCATCTTCTTCCATATAGACAATACTCATAACCTCTGGCTGGAGGTTTCCATGAGGGGCGCAGCCTAAGACAGTGTCCACAATAAGCTCCCTTGCCCATCATTTGCCTAATGTCAGGGTGGCCTGGACACCCTTCCTTTGAACCAGGAGTGATCAAATAGGCCTGCCTTTAATACTGCTCAGCTTCTCCGCTTGGAGACCTGCTGATCTTGGGGTATAGATTCTTTGTGTGAATTGGAGTCATGAGAAAACCCAAGCACATAATGGCTAGCCTCTGCAGGGCTTTGAAAAACTCATTTGACCCAAAGAATCCCTATTCTCACTTGATGGAGGACAGGAACCTTACAGAGGAAGGCAAGAGACTTCATCCACATTGACTGCTTTTTTGCCTTATTGGCTATGGATGCACATATGGGATCTTTCTTGAGATCCATCAGGTGCTGACAATCTAAGCCACAGCCTTACACAGGGCCAAGAGGCTGATTCAGACACATCCCTTTGCAAAGCAATTAAGCAAAGAGCCACAAGTGATGCCCGTTCGTTTGCATTTGAAAACTGTTTTCTTCAGGCTTCACAAAGGGGTGTCCTGAGGCAAAGACCTTGCTGACATCCAGGGAAACAGAACAATAGGTAAGCAAAAGGCCCAAAGCAGGGTTTCTCCACTGAGAACTTAATGGGCCCACTGATATCTGAGTTTTCTGAGATGTTCACTATTCATTTCAGCTATCTAGTACATGGCAATGTCACCAAGCTTGGAGGTGGTACATATCTTGGACACAAAACCATGAGCCTATTGTGAAGAGGGGCCAGAATTCAGGAAAAAACCAGAAATTTAGGAAGATAGTAGATTTTGCCCATAGATACGGCAAGACCCAGTCCATTCATAAATTGGGCAGGATGAATGCTGGAAGCTTTCTACTAGACAGGACACATTCATTGATGCATTCTCTTTTCTAATGTCTACAACCACGGACACAGTGCGATACACAGACATAGCAACACTCGCCTTGTCAAAAGACTTGCTAGAAACAGTCCACTCCAAACCAAACCAACCGCCTTTCCTAGCTCTTCTCAGAACATGAGACCAAACCACAGACTCACACCCACACCCACAAAGCCACCTCCTTCCCCCAAGTAGGTCTGTGACTACCCGCATTGTCCTCTGACTGGTGGGCCATACTATGTTCCCCCGAAATGGCCTGTCCTGTATCAGATCTGGACTCCTTGGCCTATTCTGTTAAGTTATCAGGAGCCAGGGGTGAGCCACTACCTGCTTTCTCAGGAAAGACCCCCTCAGAGCTTCCTTGGCAATTGGCCATCCGCACATCTGTAGGTACCAAGAAAGACTGACTCTGTCCTTGGTAAATCTAAACAAGTGAGCCCACTGGGACTGGCACTGTGACTGCCTCTGGGTGCCTGGCTTCCTGGATCCCAAGTTCAGAGAGTTCCATCACCAAGGAAGTGTGGTGAGGTCACTTCCTTCAGGAACTGAATGAGGTCACTGCCTTGGAAACCACTCTGTCCTGTTGATTCCAAGGGTCCCATGAGATGGAGGCTGCCCCTGCTTCCTGTGACACTTTCACAAGTTAGAATGGTATATCAACCATAGGCACCCAGGAAAAGCTCTCCACACAGGCCTGGTTTGGTCCATCTTGTCTACATTAAGAAGAGAGAGGCTCATTCAGACACATCTTTTCATCCTGACCAGGTTGTTTGCCACAGAAGATGACTTCTGCTCTCTCAGGTCCTTCCTGGCTGCCTACATCTTCTCCAGGGATCATTTCTGCATGGACCTTTGAGGTTCTCAGCAGGTGGAAGATCCCCTACATTCCTGTATTGTAAGACCAACTCTGTCCCTGCTCTTCTGTAAAGTTAGATTGAGGGAAAAGTAAATGCTTGGGGTTAAGAACATGTTCGATTTGGGTTAGAAATCATTCTGCTGGATGAAGAATGGTATTGGGAACCTGTGATATTTATAATAATATAGAGGTGAAATATATGTATGAAAACAGAAATCTAAGTAAGATTTGCAGGCCAGAAGGGCATTGGGCCCTTGATTGAAATACTTAGGTTTGAATTACATTCTGTACAGATGTCTCTGACAAATCCATATACAATGGCATAGGACCTTGTACCTTGGATGATTGAATGTAGAAGAGAAGATCCAGTCAAAAAGGGATAGGAGGTAGGATTAGGAAGATAGTCAGTAGGTTTAGGAAGAAGAGTGGGTATAATATTTGGACCAAAAGTTCTTTAGCAATAGGGTGTCTGTTAGAGAGTGAATGTAAATGTCAGCACATGTGAAGAGTCAGTCACAATGATGAACTGGGGAAGATATGTAGGAAAGCAGATATGAATATAGACATTAGGAAATCAGGAAAAGTATAAAGTGAGTGATAGGATTTGACATTTTCAACAGGGTTGAGGTTAAATATATAATCTAAGGCAGAAACAAATGTGTAGTCACCAATAGGATTGACATTTGAGAGCATTAGGCAACCTGGACAAGGATGGTTTTAGTAATCCATGCTAACTTTCGAATTAGGCTTTGGTACAATCATACGTGTGACCTTTGCATTTTGTGTCCAGAATATCACTGTGATAAAATATATATGTAGATCAGGTGACATGAGTATTTCTTCAACTATTTTTGGGAGCAATGTATTGAAGACGTATCAATTAGCATTCGGGGGTACAAATAGGTATACCCAGGGTCTATGAGTATAGAGATAATGCATGAATAGACCACACTGTGAAAAAAGAATATAACTGGTTCCAATTTAAATAATGGATTGAATTGATATCTGAAAATATATAGGAAATCTTATATTGATACAGGATCATTCATTCCAACCAGTTATACATCTAATGGTAATATTAGGGTGATGGTTTACCATGAGGGGTGTGTGAGTTTTGGTTCCAAAGTGATTATGGAAATCCAAAATAATATGCTTGGAAAGAAGTCTCATGAAAAGACCAGTCAAGAAACATGGAGGAATACATGTGTTCTGAAGCAGGATTTGATGGAAACTGAACCAAATGCCTAGAAATTTGTGAACATGAGGATGAAATATATATCCTATGATGTGCATCAACTGAAGAAATAGTAATGTGCCAGTGTTGAATAAAAATAAATGTCCAAATACACATCATGTCCCATAGGAGTCTACTTGCATTGATGTTAAACAGGGTCAGTTACTGAAGAAATGTTAGGACTTCTATTCACCATTCACTGAAGTTAGTTTTCAGTACTAGGAAACAAATACATATTTCAGGTGGATGAATATTTCTGAGAATAATCTTGTGAAAAGTTGATTATAAATCCACATACATGAACATGAATTTAGGGAGTGTAAAATAAGACACATATATTTTATATTTTGAAAAATCTGGAGAGTGTGTGTGTGTGTATATATACATAGATATATATATACATAAACACAAACACAGAGATATTAAGAAGTAAAAATATATATGCCAATTGAAATTCATCATGAAATATATATCATTTAAAGATCCAAAAATATTTATTTTACTGAACATGGATGTATGTATCATGTTGTTCAAGTAGGAAGCTCACCCATAGGTTGATTTTCAGTTCAAACAGCATTTAGGAGGAGTGATTTCTTCTCACAGATTGTATCTGCCAAGTCAGCCACCTCAAAAGAATGTAGCTGGGAAACCAGGTAGGATTTTGTATGTGCATGTAAAAAGACATGTGCTGAATAGGCTGCAAAGAAAGGGAGACAGGAATTCACATATTTGTTAAGTTTAAAAACACATGGAGATCTATTACATTGGACTAGATTCATAACATGTACCCTTTATAATTCAAAAGGCCTGTCCAATTACGCCTCATGCCTCCTCTGAACTGCTAGTATTTTTATTCTGTTTGGGATATTTTTCTCTATCATATTATGATTCGTAGTCAGAGTCTAATAGGGTATGGGTTAGTGTCAGGGATTCAGTTTTTGGAATGGAAAATAGGAAAATAAATCCAATGTTTATGCAAATATGTTCTCCACAAAATCTTCCCACAATCATCCAGAAAAATGCCTTGACAATACCCTTGCCCCATGTAAGACGCAATTCGAGAAGAAGAGTTAGAAAATCATTGAATACATATGTGGAATGAAAAATGCTCAGGAGTTCACAACTTTGGAGGTGGTAGAGGAGTTTCCAGAAGTAAGGGACAGGATAAACACTCCACAAACATGGAGCTCTGCTGGCCTAAAGACTTCTTGAGAAACTGCCTCTGAGAATGGGCTTTTGATATATATGTTGTTGTCAGGAGCTTTAGCTTCTTTTGTAGTGAGACCATCAAAGCTGGGTCTTCATCTATGTGACCTGGAGGATATGGTTTCTGATTTTCCAATGAACATGAGGCAGAAGTGCTGAATTCTCTCTTTGTAGGTAAACTGTGGCCATTGGGGGCTAAGTGTCTCCCCGTGGGGACTCTGAAGCCATTTGGTCATCCTCCACTTTTCGTGGTGTTTCTTGCTGCTGCACTAGGAGTTTGGTATTTGCTTCACGAAATACAAGGAGTTTAACTGGGACACAGTGCTGGAGGGAGTTCTGTCACGTGTGGTGGGTCAGGGTCCTAGGAGAATGCACCAACCATGATTCTATCTTACAGAGCGTGGCCCTTTGACCATAGCAACCTGATTCTGAACATTGTTCTGAAACCTCTTCATATAACAAGATGCCTTTACATATAAGGGTCTGCTGGGTGCACCATGTCAGTCACAAGCCATTTGGAAGCCCATCGCACATCCCCATGGCCCCACCACAGATGTTTTATCACACACCTGCACACCACTGCTCTAGGCCCACTACTCAGCAGGCCCCACCATACTGGCATCTCTGTTCTTCATCATTTTCATGAAACCCGTCAATCAAGGCACCTGTCTGGTACACTCATGATCAGCAACAGGACATCCAAAGGTTCTCCAGTGCCACCTGGTCATGGGAATTTCAAAGATTGCATGGTATTTATCTAGCCGTTTTTAAAGGATGAAGTTGGAGGCACTGTGGGTTTCCATTCATTCAGGAACCATTAAATGGTGAGAAAGATCATTTCAATGAAATCTCTGGAGAACTCTAACAAACAAGGCTTCCCAAAGAGTGGCCAAAACGTCACATGAAACCAGGCCCACTGAGGTGTACAATGTGAGGTCCATGTGTGTTTTGACTCTCAACTATGGCTGCCAGGTCTTTAAGAATAAAATCATGTGATATCCTGGCTGAGATTCCCAGTGTTCTGTGGAAAGTCACCCTGGGCTTCGATCTCAGTTTCCAGGGGGGGCTCTCATGAGTGGCCTCGGAAAATCCCAACTCAATTCATGGCAATACTTCTCTGAGTTCAGTTCCAGAACTCAGTCTCCAAGGGAATCACACCAGAGTTCAAGCCCAGGCGGACCCAGTCCTCTCGTCCACCGCCACACAAATGACCACAATTCAAACCAAAAAACTGCCAAAAGGCCCTCATCTTCTTCCATATAGACGATACTCATAACCTCTGGCTTGAAGTTTCCATTAGGGGCGCAACCTAAGACAGTGTCCACAATAAGCTCCCTTGCCCATCATTTGCCTAATGTCAGGGTGGCCTGGACACCCTTCCTTTGAACCAGGAGTGATCAAATAGGCCTGCCTTTAATACTGCTCAGCTTCTCCGCTTGGAGGCCTGCTGATCTTGGGGTATAGATTCTTTGTGTGAATTGGAGTCATGAGAAAACCCAAGCACATAATGGCTAGCCTCTGCAGGGCTTTGAAAAACTCATTTGACCCAAAGGATCCCTATTCTCACTTGATGGAGGACAGGAACCTTACAGAGGAAGGCAAGAGACTTCATCCACATTGACTGCTTTTTTGCCATATTGGCTATGGATGCACATATGGGATCTTTCTTGAGATCCATCAGGTGCTGACAATCTAAGCCACAGCCTTACACAGGGCCAAGAGGCTGATTCAGACACATCCCTTTCCAAAGCAATTAAGCAAAGAGCCACAAGTGATGCCCTTCGTTTGCATTTGAAAACTGTTTTCTTCAGGCTTCACAAAGGGGTGTCCTGAGGCAAAGACCTTGCTGACATCCAGGGAAACAGAACAATAGGTAAGCAAAAGGCCCAAAGCAGGGTTTCTCCACTGAGAACTTAATGGGCCCACTGATATCTGAGTTTTCTGAGATGCTCACTATTCATTTCAGCTATCTAGTACATGGCAATGTCACCAAGCTTGGAGGTGGTACATATCTTGGACACAAAACCATGAGCCTATTCTGAAGAGTGGCCAGAATTCAGGAAAAAAACAGAAATTTAGGAAGATAGTAGGTTTTGCCCATGGATAAGGCAAGCCCCAGTCCATTCATAAATTGGGCAGGATGAATGCTGGAAGCTTTCTACTAGACAGGACACATCCATTGATGCATTCTCTTTTCTAATGTCTACAACCAGGGACACAGTGCGATACACAGACATAGCAACACTCGCCTTGTCAAAAGACTTGCTAGAAACAGTCCACTCCAAACCAAACCAACCGCCTTTCCTAGCTCTTCTCAGAACATGAGACCAAACCACAGACTCACACCCACACCCACAAAGCCACCTCCTTCCCCCAAGTAGGTCTGTGACTACCCGCAGTGTCCTCTGACAGGTGGGCCATACTATGTTCCCCCGAAATGGCCTGTCCTGTCTCAGATCTGGACTCCTTGGCCTATTCTGTGAAGTTATCAGGAGCCAGGGGTGAGCCACTACCTGCATTCTCAGGAAAGATCCCCTTCAGAGCTTCCTTGGCAATTGG